>NC_051095.1:9886955-10166955 GCF_901709675.1 Syngnathus acus | reverse complement strand
TTTAATATTAATTTATTAATCATTAGGTATTTCTTATTCATTATAGTTTATACTTCTTGTATGTATTTAATATTTTAAATATTTATCTTATATGTGATTTATTTTTTCAAATATAGTATGCATTTATTATGGCAATTTATAATTCATCATATGTATCTTATATCCATTTTATTATTTATTGTAGATTTAAATATTTGTTCTATTTGTAACATTATTTGTAACGCTTTATATCTATTATTTTTTTCATCAATATTTATACAACATTTTATATTTATATCACGGACTAACAATGCTGTAGCAAAAAGTGATGCCACTGGCGACCATCTTACGTAGCCATTCATTAAGCGCGCCTAACTTCAATTCTCCGTAAAGTTTTCTTGTACTTATTTTCTGTCTCCATGGCGCAAATGCCAGTGGGTGGGGCATGGTTGTTTCAATAAACCTGGGAGAAGTGCTGCATGCACATTTCATGGGTAAGAATGGGATTATGAATGTTCTCTTATAAGGTATATCTCGTATTATAGTTATTTTCTGGGGCCTATGTGTTTAAATATCGTATTGTTTTGTTATATAACTATTTAGAAAATGTTTTTTTCGGAAGAATCCTGCACCAATGGCTGGTGAGTCTTTAAAATGCGCATTGAGCGCTAATTGTCGGCGAACGTCTGCTAAACTGTATTGATTTCAGATCAGTCATGGGTTTATTAATGAGGCAACTCGGGCCAAAATCACTGCTTGCCAAATTTTGTACCCAAACCGTTCCCACCCCTAAAATGCAATGCAAACGCATCTCAACAGCTCAATTCTTGATTCTGTGTTTGATTAGATTGATTTATTGGATTGAGGTACACTGAAAAATTGATGTCTTTTTCTTTTTTGGGGGGAAAGGAGAGCAGATAAACATGCAAACTAATAAGAAACCCTCAGTCATGCCTATTCAATAATTCAGCACATTTACATACTATTATTGGCATATCTCATTACCGCAGCGCGAGGCACACTTATATATTCCAAAATTGTATTAGTCGGGTGGCGGCTTGCATAAATTAACATGGCTAATCAAGGACAAAAGTGATTCCCAGATATTCTCTCATTAGGAACGCAAGAGGGAAGCTGGCTTTGACTTAAACGTGTGATTGGGAAGTCTACATAGGTCAAGTTTTAATACGCATTAGGATCAACTTAAAGATCAACTCATGATATTATTATGATGTGACTGAAAATACAATGAATGCTTTTACAGACTGTGAGCTTAATTGTTCTTCTATGGTCTGCCACCTATGTAAATAGTAGCCAGCCCCAAGTTACCGTCATCCATTGAAAATAAGTGTAATGTTTACACAGGTATAAAGTCAGATTTTTCTCAATTAAAAAAGGCTCAACCTTATTAGAAATAAATGGTTTAATCTTTAGCAAATAAAACTTAAAGACTATGTAATGCTACGTTGTTTTAATAAAAAAAATAGCTGCTATTTTACATGAATAGTTGTTTCAGAGAATAATATTGCTACACAAATAGAGAAAATTATCTTATTGGAAAAAAATCTCATAAAATACGGTATAAATCTTTTGTTGTTGTTAAACAAAAGTGGCATTGTTACAAAAACAATATTTATTGAAAAAAGTAGTAATATTATGGAACAAAGTAGAATTTCTTTTGAAAGAAAAAAGATTGCCGTAAGAGAATAAAATCATTATGTCACAAATAAAAATTGCAATATTCTGACAGTTTTCATTTACGAGATACATACTACCTTCTCACAAAACAAAAGCCGCATCTGCAAAATGTCACATATTTTAGATGCATAACAAAAATACATGTAGGCGGCCATGTTTCTAAAGGGCCAACGCTGATGTTTTAATCCATGTTGAACCAGTGCATGCATATCCTTTTAGTGACCCAGGATGTAAATGAGGAACACGTGTGTGTGTGTGGGCGGCCGGTGTGTGTGGGTAGGGTGGGGTAAAGTGGGGGATGGAGGGGGTGTGTGTGCGGGTAATGTTTTGGGAGATGGTTTCCACAGCGACCAGAGTCTTAATAAGGGAACCCCATTGTCTGTTTTATGGTTTGGGGCCTCATTTTTTTAAACGGGCGTTGTACACAGACAGCCGTATTGATTGACAGGAGAGCGAAAGACAGACAGGAGGACAGATGTGCTGCAGCGGAGAAGTGCATGCGTGTGCGTAATCTGTCCTAAGAGGCGACTGCGCCGCTCTCAAGAGGATTAACTTGGTCAGATCCTGTTGACTGTATGGAAAGTCTCTATTTGGAAACAGAGTTGATTTCGCCTATTGTTACATAGACTACCCCCTCCCCATACAACCCCCCCAGCACTGACCTGGATTTGACTGGCTACTGCCCGCCGCAGTTTCCGCCCACACTGGCTCTGAGGCTCAGGTTGTTGTGTCTTTTTGCTGAGATGGGGGGAAAAATACCAGCAAGACTACAGACAACATTCTGTAACAACACTGGAATACACTGAAAGCAGAAGTGGGCCGTGTACAATAATTACTGAGATTTATGGAAATATTTAGGATACATCTGTATTTTTACACATAAGTAGACAATGCGACCCGGCATTTGGGGCAAAAGCGGTAGTACCCCACTAGATTTTGGTAATGGCACTCTCTCTCTCTCTCTCTCTCTCTCTCTCTCTCTCTCTCTCTCTCTCTCTCTCTCTCTCTCTCTCTCACACACACTCTCTCTCTCTCTCGCTCGCATTGAAATAAGACTGAAAAAGTGGGGGTCGTCTTACATTCGGGGTCTAGACATTATACCCATTCACAACGCTAGATGGCGCCAAATATCTTTAAAGCGAATGCTGAACTTAACTCCCCAGGCCAAAGCGAACCCCTGTCACGAAGAATAAAAATAAAAATAGCAGTAGCAGTTTGCATTATTTTATTGCAATGTTTTTCCTTATTCAGATTTGTTTCAAGAGTACAGTTACAGTTAGACTTCACTTTGATGGTTAATGCAGTTATTGCAATTTTGTTTTTTTTTTTCACAGTAAATTGGTTTATTTACATTTCAAAAACCAGAAGCTATTCGTTTACAAATGTGAATACACTTTAGTTTACATATTTAAATGGTCAGATATTAAGATGTGATTGACAGATTTTGCATGATTTGAATGAGGCAAAATAACATGCTTTTTCTCTTGAATATATTGTTATAATCATTTGTTTCAGACGCACTGTAATTATTTTCTGTATAAAAATTAAATCTGGTATTCGAAAAGTCTTTTTCCAAACTTGAGTCTTGAAAAAGAGGGGATCGTCTTATAATCAGGGGCGTCTTATATTTGGGCCAATACGGTATGTACACACACACATATACACACATATATACTCATGTATCGTATATATACATTACTAACAAGAGACTAACAAGGGACTAACAAGAGAAAACATCATGAAAATAATCGTTTCGTTATAAGAAAAAAAGTGAGTGTGTGTGTGTGTGTGCGTGTGTGTTTGTGTGTAGAGGTTTTTTGTAAATTTGTAATTTGTAAGCGAAAAAGCCAAGAATTTTACAAGAAATATGTGGCTTTTTTTTTTTTAGAAAAGTTACGCATATTCATTTTTGGGGAGTAAAGGGTTTGAATTTTACAATAATGTCATTGAATTTTTTTAGAAAAAGTCAGACTTTTACAAGCAGTGATATTTAGAAGTAGTACAAAGTTGTTAAGTTGCAAGAAAAAGGTGCAACATTTCCTGAAAAGAACTATTTTTTCCTAAAAGAAAAGCTATCAACTTGACAGAAAAAAAATATGTTTTAGGGGGAAAACAACATTACATGACTGTTTTCTACTAAAGATGTGCTTGGTAAGAAAATCCCAGTCATTTCCTCAACTCACAATTTTACCAAATTTTACAAATCTCCTGAACCACCAGACTGACCTTTTGCTTCTTGTTGTGCGTGTGCTTTAGCAAGAAATGCTGTGCATGCTTTGCGAGGCGCTCTTAACAAGAGGGAACAAGAAGCTGATAGATTTCTTTCTCTCTTTTCACACGGGTCAGATGTGATTAGGTGGGTCGTATGTGATGTCCTCCCCCCTCCTCCCAACACTGCCGTTTAGCCCCCACTCTCCTTCCCCCCTTGCCACGATATAACGAGTCCATTATGGTTCCCTTCCTCCTTTCTCTTGGACCTGGACTAAGAAAGTATAAGAACGCTGCGAGGAGGAGAAGCTGGTCGGGGGCCGAGGAGTAAGGTCATGTATAGTGCCCATAGCCTGAGGCCCATTGGGGGTGTGGGGGGGTGGGGGTCTTCCAAGCTGGCTTACTCCTGGCTGATGTAGCGAGGTCATGAAGAAAAGGGCGATAATTCCAACTTTTTCCATTGTTTTTTGTACCCTACTGTTTAAGCTGTAGCATTCAATTGGAAACAATTCAAATAAGTCATTGAGAGGCAACTGAGATGTGGTTGCACAAGTGTGCACACCCTCTTAGCCAGTAGGAATTAGGGCTTGACTCAAGATGTACCCTTTGACATAGCAGTCAATATTAGCACAAATTGAGCGTGGTTTGTCGTTAAACGTGGTTGCTTTAGTTTTGAAGAAAATGGATTACTATCTACAAACTGCTGCTTGTTGAGAAGTGAATTGAAGTCACTACCATTAGACTTGTATCTACAAGTCTTGCGAAGCAAAAACAATCGGTCGAACGGTGGGTCCTATCTTGAAAAACTCTCAAGGTACCACTTTCCAAGAGGCCACAAGACGGGAGCAAAGGAATACTTTTGTTTGAATGAAGCGCTTAAACTCACTTCAGTAAACCCTTGGCATCAAGATCTGAAGAAACACAACAAATAGGTAAGTTCAAACAAAGAGCAGGGAAAAAATATGAAATTATTTTAATAAAGGCAAATAAAGCCTTTACCCATCTGCAGTTGAGTAACCAAACGCCCCTTTGCCATCTTTTGTTTGAAGCAGTGCCATTGCGCACACACAGCTGCGAGTGACACAAATAAGTATTTAAAAAATATATATTTTCTAGTAGAGTAAAACCTTTGGTTGCATTCATGAAGACGCCCAGCAAGCACCAAAGGGCGAGGTTGAGGGGCTCCTCCTCCTCCTCAGCACATTATTTATTCATTCACATGGATTCTCTCTCGCACTCCACATCTCATGCTGCCTTGAACTTGAGAGACTCCCAACCTGATGTTGCCTTTCTCGGAGAAGGGGAGTCGAAGGGGGGGTTGGGGGAACATATTCAACATCCACACCGACCTTGCACTGCCAGTCGCTGGCTTCAGGGCCGCTTAATTAAATCACAAACTTATCACTCGAATTTTTAATTACGTTGCCGCCACGGCATGGCTACAGTACACTTGACTTGAGGCTTTTGTGCCATCTGGAGGTCAATAAGAGTATTAACTACCCCCCCCCCCCCCCCCCCCCACACACACACGCACACACAAAAAAATGCAAACAATACTGTATATAGTAGCCAAAGGACACTGATTAAAAGGCGTGTCCCAATACCTTAGTCCATATGGTGTACAGTACTTGAGTAAACTTCTTTTTATAGGAACTTTTTATTTACTCAACTACAGATGGTCGCAAGGGTTGATCACGCATTATGAATTATTTCCATGAATTCTTTCATTTAGAAGGAATCGTGTAAATATATAAATTAAAGACATTTTCTAGCCACCCACCCACCCATCCACCCATCCATCCACCCATCCATCCATCCATCCATCCATCCATCCATCCATCCATCCATCCATCCATCCATCCATCCATCCATCCATCCATCCATCCACCCACCCATCCACCCATCCATCCATCCATCCATCCACCCACCCACCCATCCATCCATCCATCCATCCATCCATCCATCCATCCATCCATCCATCCATCCATCCATCCATCCATCCCATCCATCCATCCATCCATCCATCCATCCATCCATCCATCCATCCATCCATAAATAGATAGTTTTTACAGTAGAATAATATTAATTTTCTACAGCAAATGCTTTCATTACTTTGGGCGCCATGCTGCCCTTAGAATAATGTATTACACTATGATCATATCCATGTATAACATATTTAACATACTATATTTGTGACCTGCCATCTTTTTCTGTCTTTTGGGAGGCTGGGTGGGTTTGTGCACAAAAGGCCCTAAGCACAACAATAGCAATAAGCCATGGTTTCATATTTTGAGACTGACTCTTGTTGACCAATAATCAGTTCCCCACAATCAATAGTCTTCTTAGGGGGGAGGCTAAATATTCTCATTAACTTCCAATCAAGCATGGGGCAAAACCGGTTGTCATTTTTTATGTTGAAGCAGTGTTTACAGAAGCAAATGTTGTAATCTAGTGTGTTACTTGTAGTTTAACTTTCAAAACAAAGTAATCTGAAAAGTATGTTATTTTATATAGCAAGAATGCAACATACATTTCCATGCTAAGTGTGGCAATGCTGATCGCCGAACATCACTGTCATATTTTCCTTAATATGTTTGCTTGCAATGCTTTGATTGAGACTATGTTGAGTTGACCACAACAAGAAAAACAGCATAGAAGAAGAGGAAGACTGCCAGGAAGCCAAGAGGCAGGTGGGGGTTCCTGGGCTTTTTTTTTTTTTTGGGGTGGGGGGGGTGACTTACTCTCACGCAACACATGTGGCGTCTGGTCCTCAGGAGGCAGAGAGGTCCTTCCCCTGCAAGCTCAGGTTACACACGAACCGCCACCGCCGAGGAATAACCACAACCATCTGGCCTCACCTCGATGGCTTCCACATGTAGGGCACCTCCTTGTCATGCACGCACGCACACACACACATACACAAAACATCATTTGACACAAATGGGCACATGTAAAAAGCACAAATGACCATTGAAGAAGTCCTTAACATTTCTTACATTTTGGAAGGCTTTTCAGAGCAAGCAGCAATATGTCAAACTTTTTGCTGCTTTGTGCAAAGGCGGCTTGATACAGAAATAACCGTCGCTTGTGCTGTATGTGGGATAATGGAATGTACACAGAAAGTTTGTGTGCGTGTATGTTTTTCAACTTCAAAGTTACAGTGGACCCCCGCTATTCGGGGCTGGGGGGGTACAGATGGGGTCAGCCTACGAAAACCAAAAATCTGGGTGTAATTGACAAGCAGTGAAATGTATTTGGATAAAAAAAATGCTGTGATACTTGGAGTTGGGCACCTGCGGATTCGCATATAATCGCAATAATTTTAAGGACAACATTTTTCTTTGGGGGACTTAGATGTTTGTATCTTCATGGAAAATGCATATTGACTGCATTTCTCGATTTTTTTGCGAGCTTTAATGCTTTTTGAGAATAGAATAACTCCAGTGCCTCTGTAACCAACACCTCCAGTCTCGCCACATTGATTGGAGTCTAGGTTGGCTGACTCCAATTAGTACTTGGGGAAGTCGGCCGTTCTTAGGCGTTCACATACTATTTCCACCTTGCACATGGTGGGTCCAATAAGAACCTAAAATTATCCGTTTCAGGAGCCTGTATATTTATGTGACTTCAAAAAAATGAGATCATATTTTATGAGCAATTTATGCAGAAATCTAGGTAATTACATAGGGTCCACACAACTCTTCTAGGAACCGTATGCTGATTGGTTGCATCATATGTGCGGAAATCATTGCCAGATCAGAGCTGACGAAGAAACAATGCAAACATAGGAACAACAACGCACCCAGTGCCAGGTGTATTCACATATATGCACACACGATGGAAGGTTTTAATCAACAAATACACCTCAGGGAAATGGCTGGGGGGAGGCAGGGCCATTTGTTTTGGGGGTTCTAGTGGTTGACGCACACAATGAATTACAAGTGGGCCGCCCAAAACTGAGAGCCTCGACCCCCCCGGTGCCAATAATGCTAAGTGTGAAGCGCAATCTCCCATATATACTTTCATGGAAGAGCCTGATGAAAACGGGTCACATTCATATTTTCTCATGTTGACGTTTTGTTTTGACTTTGTGCATTGTTTCATTAGGACAATAATAAAAACAAAAAATGGGCACAGATCAGATTTCAAGGTAACATGATATGGTCAATGTGTTTTAGTAACAGTCGTTGCCTTATTTTTGAGTTATATTTACAAATAAAAAATGATGAGTTACCTTAAAATGTAAACAAAAGGGGACTTTCTCCAAGTTTTGTATATTATTGTCATTTGCTTTTTCTCCTTTTTTGAAGAGGAAAAACACCACTTTTGGACGCAGCGCTGGCTCATTATTTAATCCAATTGGTGTTACTTATTTGACCTTTGAGCGCACAGCATCCCCTTCCACACAGACACCACACTGCCATAAAATCCCAGGGTCAAATTCATCGCCCCACCATTCCGTGTCTGTGACATACAGGCAGAACTGACTCACTGGGTGCAGCAGCAAGGCATCATGGGAGTAGGCGCTCACGCCTGTGAATGATCCCGCCACCTCGAATAAATACATATCAGCTTCTCCAGGGAGCCGGGCCCCGCTTTTGCTTCTTCCTATTAATCCTCAGCGGCGGTGATTTATCGCGGCGAGCTTGTCAACAGCCACGCGTGCGCTCCCACGGCAGGCAGCCTGAGGAACAGCAGAGTTTAACACTGCGCCTGTTTATGAGCATTCGCCTCCCTACTCTGCTGCTGCTGAATATACGATCTGCTGTTGTGCACACAAGTGAAAACAGGCCCGTTGGAATAATCTATTGGCCAGGCAATGGATGCAAGCGAGCATTTGCATTCGCCAAGGTGAGAGGGAGGCGAGCTCAGAGCAGTGTGTAAATTATTTTTATGCCCAAGCACATAGCCGTGCATGTGGGCGTGACTCTTGTCAAACACTGCCATCTGGTGGATGCTACGTTTTATTAAGTTGTTGGGTTCCTAAAAATGTGCTGTATGACACCAATTAAATAAGTGGCTCTCATTATGTGCACTTAATGTTTTGGCCCATCATGTTTTCACACCAAAACCCACCTTTGAATATCACAATGGTTCTTTTATTATGATATATTTTTTTAATCACGTTTTTGACAGGCAGCCATTGCCTAACAGCAATAGTAACATACACAGGTAGATGGCGCTGTTATCCTTCATCTAACACTGACCTCTTTACCCCTCCCCCTTTTCTTTCAGACCATCATCTCCTGATCGTCCTCTCTATCCTTATCTTCCATTCTCCCTCGATGACAATGTCGCCACTGCTGCGGTCCGTCTGCCCGTCCTCTATGGCGCCGCCACGGCCTCAGTTTTACCGCCGGAGGTGAGCAGCTGCATGAGGCTGCCAGACGCCGGCCTGTCGACGTCCGTGGCCCACTTGAAGAATGTTCTGAAGCGGGGGAAAGACGTGAGAAAAGGTTAAACCATGGCCGCAAACACCAACAGTGGATTTTGTATCATGGTGAAACCTCCACACACATTCATAGGGACCAGTGGGGTTGTGAAACATTTATTCCCCATGGGAGGTAATGGAAATCTATAATAACTAGCATTATAAACTCTCATATATGCTTAAAAATAAGTCACTGTCACTGTAATATATCATCGATGAGAATACATAACCAATGTTTAAATTGATTCCTTTTGATTTTAGCACTTTTAGATTATTTCCAAGCCCCATGTAAAACTCACAACTGGACATTATTGCTGTTCTTGAGAAATGATCATGACAGGAGGCTTAATGCAAACTCTTTCAGAGCGGACAAACGCACCATGTGAGAAATTATGACACGTTCATCACATGCAAGGTCATCGTGCTAATAAAAAAAAAAAAAAAAAAAAAAAAAAAAAAAAGATAGAATGCTTGAAACGATCGCCATCACTTTTCATTTCCCCCGCCGGGCGGATTCTTTTCTATTATCGACCCTCATCCAATTTCAATCTAATCCCCCCGATAATCCCATGAGGTTTTTCACAGGTCTGGGATCTGTCTAAATGCATCTGTATTTGTTCTCATTTCAAAATAACTCCTAGGAAATTATGTCATTGTGTTAAAAAAGAATCAAGAAAAATGAAAAATTGTTAACATAAAACCTTAATTAACGTTCTCACTGTATCTTAAATCATATTTTAATTTACTCGACCTTCGTACATGTGTAAAAAAGGAGGTTAAACACTACAGAATAAAATTTCTACTGTACCATAATTAATAGATATTTATAATGAGTGATAGGTTAGTGGTATTATAATAACTCATACTCACTCTGCAACGTATTCCAGAGGTGTCCATGTGCCAAAATCAGCATCTGGCATGAACTTCCTGTTCATGGGCGTATCCAAGGTAACCCTATTGTGAAACGGAGGCAGATGACAATCAGGAGCTGGGCGAGTGTCTGGGTCTGACTCAAAGCATCATCATGTGCAAATACAAATGTTAGAAAACATGTCTGGTGGAGAAAAAGTATGAAAACAGACAAAGAAATACAAACAAAAATAATTTAATATTTGAAAAAATATATTCTGAAATGAATACATTCGTCAAATGTTTTTAATTGGCAAAAACTATAAAACAAATGAATGTTTTAAAATTTGAATTTAGCTTCCCCGCCCAATAATAATAATACTATAATAGGTGAGCTTTATTTAGGTTTAATTAGAGGCACTGTAGTTTGTGGCAGGTTAGCTGACTGGAATTTAAAATGAGTTGAAATGTTGTCAAGAGGCAAAACCGCACACCCCTGTTGAAATGCAGTCGTTTTGTGACATAAAAAATAAGACTAAGATAAATCATTGCAACACACGGTCCACCATTGTGACCTGACATGCTTAACTCATTTGAAATAAAAAAACACAAATGAAATCCTTAGTCGTACCCAGGGATGTTGGCTGCGTTCAGTTCTAACCTATCACTAAGAGGCAACCCCAATATCAGAAATCTCTTTCTATACAACTCACACAATAATGAGACAAAAAGAATATATCTCAGTCAATCAAAATTGAGCAATATCACCTTTGTAGTGGTAGAATTGGGGATCACTTGAGGACTGCAATGTGCAGGTGTGCCTAATGTTGTGGCCATAGAGGAACAGAAAAAGCTGCCGCACAAGAAACCACATGCTTGCCTTACAATGCCAGGAGGCATCGGTCATGTGATCGAATGTTGGCGCGTGGGGGTGAAAAGTGGCAGACATGCAAGTCATTGGGCTAATGCAAAACACGTGTGACAGCTCCCCCTTAGCATGCTGCCGCTGCGGTGGAAGGTGCAACCAAATGCAAGATAGATAGAAGATAAGGAAAAAAAAAAAAGATTCTAGATTGCCATGATGGTGCAACAGGACACAACCATTCAGCTAAAACAGGCCCACCAGAGATCTGCCATTTGCGTCCTAATTTATGATGATTGTCTGCTGCTTATCTTCGCTTCGCTGCTTATCTGTCCGTCTGTGACGCATGTACAACATGGCTAATCACAGCACAGCACAGCACAGCATTTGCAAAGACAGACGTCTTTGCAAATGTTCAAATAAAAGAAAGAAAATGGCGTGTTCATTTAATGCCATAAAAATACATTTGAGTTATGTTTAATTAATATCATATACTTTTCAAGATTATATGATCTGAATTTGACACCATTATGGAATAATACCAGTAGAACATTGTGAGAAGTTCAACTTCATCTATATTAGGGACTGTTTCCATGCCTTGGTAGTTGCTGCTTTTTTTTTTTTGGTTAACAGATTTTAAGTGTGTTCCACAGTTAACAAATTAGGTTGACACACCTAGGTTAGGTTGACAAGGGGGTGCAGAGGCTACGAGCTCGACAGCCTCTATTTGTTTGGTAAGTCAATGATAATTAAGTGTAAAACACAAGGTTGGCACGACAACCTGCGAAACATAGCAATTGAGGACTTACGGCAAAATGGCCACAGCAGCAGCGCCGGAAGGCATCCCGCTGTTTTTGCCTGCCAGACTCCGACATAGCTGGTGCACAGCGGCCTTGGCCATCCCGTAGCCCATCATGCCTTGGGGTCAACAAAGGAAATAGGTGGGGGGGGACAAAAGTAGCTGGATGAGAATGTTTTCTAGCTGCAGCATGCGGCTGCACTAAAGTAGTGGCTTTCCAAAGAATTCCAAGAATTCCCGTCTGGCACGGTCACGCCAATAAAGAATGGACCAATGAGAACGAGGGGAGTTTTCCTCCATGCGCCTTACCAACGTGAAGCCAAGCTAGAACGGATGCAACGGACTTGAGGTCACCCTGGGAGCACGGACTTCTGCTACTATCAGACAGGGTGCAGATTCAATCTCCTTGCTTTATTGACGATGACCTAATGAGCTCGTTTGTTTTTACAGTACAATCTGTTTTAATGGCCAATAGTGTAATGGTGTCCAATGTGTCACTAAAGCGACAGGGGAGTCTGGTTGGCAGAGTGCAGAAAAGTATTAGACTACAGAATACATATTTTTAAAATCAATCTTACTTTTCAGACGCTATGCAAATAATGTCGTCGAGGCTAGGAGAATTTATCTTCAACTCTGAGGGTTAATCATTAATGTGTATTTTATCAATAATTTCAATGCTATATTAATTACATTATTTTAGTTTTACACTTAACATTATACTCAGAGTAACTATAGTTCTCTATCGGGTAACTTGATTTGTCTTAATTGCTATAATTGTGCCTTTTCCTGAAAATAATTTCTTTTGGCTATATTATTCATGTGTACAATCTTTCAATAACTTCAGTTCAAAAGTTCAAAAGATTATTCTATACATTCCAAAAGTTTGCAGCAGTCTCCCCACATGAACTCCAGCCTGCTACTTTCTAAATATTGACTCGGCCTCCCTTTGCCAGTGATCGAAGCGAAGCGATTGGGTCGTGGCCAGGTCAGCGTGCCGGCTGATGGACAAACGGGCGTATCAGAGCATCGACTTTCTGTTTACGAAGCAAGGAATTGCCCATTTCTTCTCCCTTGCTCAGATCCATTTTATCGGCACATCTTCTGATAGGAGAGTCGATTCCCTACAGTGCTTTCTATTATACGCATCATCTGTATTGACAGGCCGGGGGACAACACGCACAGATCAATAGACTCACGTGGATGAGAATGGGTAAACACACACAAACACACAAAAGTAGACCTCACCTCCGGTTCCTGACAGAGCGGCTTTGGCCCCTGCCAAAGTTAACAGACCTCCTGGCTTCAGGTGCACGGCCGCCAGGTGGCTGGAGATGGTGGAGGTCCACACACTCTGTTTCCACATTAGATCTGTGTTTTTGTACATGTCTGAAGTGGGAAAGACAAAAAAAAAAAACAAATATGATGCCGTCATAACAGACACACAATATCTCAAAGGTGTGTCCAAGGGAAATGTTTGTATTTTAGAAGCGCGGTCCCAGGAAGATGGAAGAAATATCCGCCGACACCGGTTTCATTGATGGAAATTGGGTCAACATGTCTATTCTAATAGCACATGCAATACAATAAAACTTTATTTATATGCCACATTTCACAACAGAAGTAGCTGTTTTACACATAACATAATGGTTCAACACAAAGACAGTGAAAACGTGCACAAAAAAGTCTGAAGACCCAAGGCCCGAAATTCAAAGTTGGCCATTTTGATTTAAAGTAACCATTTTGGGGTGATTTCCGTGGGCTCATACTTTGCCAAATTACTATGAGGTAATTCATCCAAATGAGTCACAATTGTAAGAAACAATCCAGGACAGACGTGTGAAGCTAAATTTCCAAGCTTTTTAAGCCTATGCCAGCAAATATAGGTGGGAAATGTCACCAAAGTTTGATGAGCACTTCCACTATTTGCCAGGAAAAAATACATTGCTGTTTGCAAACGCATGTCGTAGTCAGACACGCTCGTTCACGTGAGCGCGGAGCGGCATTTAGAAAATATACGGTGGAGTGGACCTCCTGCAAGGGAGTGCATGCGTCAATGTTTCTTTATGTTCTGATGTCAAAGACTCAATGTAAACAGTAACATGTGGAACAGGTGGAGCCCAAAAAAAAAAAAAAAATGTAGAACAGGCACGCCTTGGCTAGTGCTAGGTTACCAGTAGATCTTCCTGGTGGCGCCTGTAATTCTACAACAAGGTGAAATTTTGCAAAAAAAAGGGTTTTGATATATTAGTAGGGCGCCCAGAGGACGGTTGTTGTCGTTGCCAGCCCATGTCAGAGCTTATTTAAAAGTCTTTTTGGGTCTCCATAGTGCTTGCCCACCCGTCAAGTGTGATTAATTTGCAGTAATTCTTGACCCGAATTCATCACAGATTTGTTTTTAAGACACCTAGGATCCACATTTAATTCTGGAGAAATGTCATAGTACTTTAACATGTACTAAAATTCACTAAAATTCTCCTCTTACCTTTGGAACTGCAGTTTCCTCCTGCCCATCCACCGGCGACGCACAAAATGGCGTCCACCTTCTGCTCTCCAAGCAGGCGCGCCACATCTGATGTGACCTAAGAATAAATCAGTGTTCTATTTTTTTAATCTGTTGAGACATCAAAAACACATTATGCTCTCCAGGGCTAGACAGGGGGAGATTAGTAACTTTTTTTTTTTTTAGTAAATCTGTGTCAGCTGATGACGCTGGGTCACAAGGCATCTTATCAACAAAGGATGTTTTTCAAAGCAGTGAATTCACTGTTTGACTTGTTCACAAGCGAATGTTAGCAGTAATGGACATTACTACTTATTCTAGTTGTATATACTGTACTACTATTCATTATGAACAATTGAGGGGTTGCCTTTTTGCTGTATTTCACCAAACAAATAGCCTGATCAGGCGAGTTAAAAAAAACAAAAAAAAAAACACAAGCACGCTCTTCACATGAACGCAACAAACGACCACAAAAAATACATACATTCTCCAGGTAACTTGAACGCAACGCCTGCCGGTCACTCAAACGCGACCACGACAGCTCGACTCCCCCACACAAACTAATAGGCTATTTACGATTAATTCAATATTTTCCGTAGAAGTGTATGAAATGTATAGATGTATAAACTAAAAGAATCGTCTCTTCGCTGTCTGTCATCACCCACCTGGCCAGCCTGCTCGCAGAAGGACTCTGTCAACTTGACAATGACGTTTTCGTTAGCGTCCTCGTTAGCACCCATGTCGATATTGGCAACCCACTAAGTTAGAAGAGGGGAAAACGTTTACAAATTTATTTGAAGTCGGTGAACCTGCGGCTAGCTGTATAGTTAGCCGAGTTAGCGTGTTCCGCTAGCAACTCATTCACTGGCACTCACCCATCCTTTGGATTTGAAATGCTGGACACACTTGGAGCCCAGCGCGCCTCTCCCACCGTAAACTATCACTTTATTAGCAGCCATGCGTCTACCTGGTGGAGTAGCCAAGGAGTGCGCCGGGGGAGAGGCAGGCAGCTGGCGAAGAGGGAAAGCAGAAAGAGGAAAGGAGGCGGCTCCCTTGGACGGCAACAGGTTGGTGGAGCAGAATTGAGGATGCGTTCATGACACACTGTTACTTTTGCTTTCGTACGCTTTACGATTACCGTGTATGCACGCACGAGTGGTTTTATGTCAATTATAGTAATCAAATGATAAGGTTACCGGTGCTTAACTGTTGCCGAGTAGCAATCCAGAAAGATCAAGAAGTAGTTTAAAGATACCACCTCGGGAAAAGGACGTAAAATAACATATCTCCCAAACTGCCTTGGCCACACTACGCGTGACCTCCTGGATGGTAATTTTTATGCTAAAGAGCCCTTTACACTGGAAACAAAGTCACAGAAAATGAATATTTTGTTGCTGTTTTCAACCCCGTTGATGTTGCGTTAGGATAGTGGATCTTTGATACATGCATTAAAAACCCATCCATCCATCCATCCATCCATTCTTAACATTGCTCATCCTGTTGTCCAGGGTTGGGAAGGGTGGGGGGGTGCTGGAGCCTATCCTAGCTCACTACGGGCGGAAAACATTCAAATGTATTATATATAAAAAAAAACATCGAATATATTAAGAGCATTTACTACTAATTAGGAAGTGTGCAGTTTTATGTAGCCCACATGATGAAAAATTGTTGCCCCTGAAAAGAGGTACAGATTAATTATCAAGCGATGATTCGAGTAGATATCATTTACTTGAGTGGTACCAAGTAGCAATTCAACAAAATAAAGTGGTTTGTAAAATAGTTTGCCTCAATAAAAGAATTGGGTTGTTTTCTCCTCCAGAACAGATGAGCACTAAGTAGGTGTGTTCAATCCAGAAACGAGACACTCATTAATGCAAGTCTGCTGGCTGCACCTGAAGGAGGCGCAGGGACATGGGTGACACGGGTGACACGTTGACACCCAGCCTGTCAACAAACATGAAGTTCGCCTTGCTGCCGCCCACAACAGGAACCCCAAGTTTGCATTAATGAAGACAGCGGCAGACTGCTTGTTATGCCCCTGGTCGTAGGAGTGGTGACACCTGTCGCAACATTAGGTACACTTGCAGTGTAATGAGATCCATCACAAGACCGCTGTCAAAAAAAGATCAGTCTTTTGTTTGTTACTATGGCTTTACAGCATTGGTGTCAAATTCATTTTCTTCGCATGACACATATGGTAGTTATGTTTTTTTCTTTTTCAGAGGGCCATATGAAAAACATACAGTATCGGTGATAGAAAGGTTTTGATTCATTTTTAGTAAATACGGAGCTGATATTAGCAATAGCAAGATCTGATATAGGTCTGATGCTAGGTAAACACGGAGAGGACCGTGTTTAATTGTGGATAGTTCTCCCAATACTTTTTTCCATGTCATACATGTGACATAGCTTTAAATGGATTTTTTCTTTGCAGCTCTTTAAATGGGTTAACCTTAGTGAACACTAGATGTCCTCATGGGTCTTTACTAAAAGTCTTTGCCAGTAGGAAAAGCAAAGTCCTGAACACGTCAAACAAGCAGGTTTAATGTGGGCTCAAGCGACAAGATTAATTGTTATGCATAATATATCAGGACCCTATTAAATCAGCATCATTTTAAAAGAGTTATTTTAAAGGATTAATTTGGGGCATTCGTTGATTTCACAACACAATTTCACAGCCTGATCATGCCAATAATTAGAAATACTGTACCGGTAGTGTAGATGTTTGAAAATGATTAGTATTTAAGTGATGCTGTAACAAATTATTAAGTAGAAATGATGAATAAGCACATAATAGTTTGGGTTATGGTTTTATTTTAATTTGGGCAAATTTCAAACATCTTCCTGATTTTTTTGTTGTGTTTCTACATATTTAAGTTGATGAATTGTGACTTATGTCTGTAATGTGGAAAAAGCGTTGGCGAATAAGTTACATTTCCTTGATAAAATCAAAAATAGATACAGCTGCTCCAAAGATGATGTCAGACATGGGGGTCTAGAACAGCAATGCCTTCTGGATAGACAACCCTGCCCCAAAATTTGTCAGAAGTGTGATTCAAACACAAACACACCATTTGAAATTGATTCGGATTGATTCAAAAACCAATGACACCACAACGATCACACCCATAAACTGGTGTTAGAGGTGTCTTTCAAATCCATCAACGTCTTTGGCAGAGATACAAAACCATGGCTTCAATTTACTGTCAGAAGCGAAATTTGAAACCAATAACATCTTTGGCATAAATCCGGGAGCAATAGATACGTACATTCCGTAAGAAAAAAAAAAAAATACTGGTCCGTACATTAATTTTCAAAAATACTTTTCTGAGTCACTTTAAATCTGAGTCATCCTTGAATCATCAGTCTCACTTTGAGTGAACAAGTGGTTTGATTGGCTCATGATGGTCATATAGTTGTCCTGAATATAGATGGGTCCAGTCTGCAACCAATATGAGGACGCACGCACATATTTGATCTGTAACAGCGAATGGCCACATATAAGACCTTGAATAGGTCAAGACCGCAGACCACCATTTGAATATACCCAGGACTATGCCCCTGACCCAAATAGGGATTTGAAACCACTGACTTTAGCATAGACTACAACCCAACCCAGTATTTCTGTCAGAAGTGGGACTCAAAACCCAGCAACACCTTCGGTAAAGATTACGGCCCTACAAATATGAGTGAACGTGAGCCTGTTTCGATTAGTAAGCCGCTCCCCAAGGTGTTGGTCACAGGAGGGTGCCATTGTGATTAAATGGAGATTGGCGGGAAGTTGCAGGTAGAATAGAATAGATCTTTATTGTCATTGTCACACATGTATCAGCAGCATCTGCGCGGGTGACTATTGGGGTCTTGCTTTTTCCTGCGTGTGCAAAGAAACAATAGAAAAAAAAACTAATTTGCAAAGGATCAAGAATTGGAATTGTTCCACGTTCCCGTGAGGCGGCACCCCTGATCCCGGAGAGAAAGTAATGTATATGCCTTAACACAGCCTGGTGAATAAAATAAAATAAAATAAAATAAAAACAATGCGCTAACTCTAAAGACCCTCACTCTAACCAGTCTGACTCCGAACCCCTACCCTTTGAAAATGCTTCACTCACACATGTAATGAAGGATCAGAGAGAAAGTGAGTGAGATGCTGAAAGACAACGAAAAGTTTGCTGACATGTTTTAAAGGCTTCTTTGACTTTTGAGGTTTTTTTCTTTTCTTTCTTCAGAAAGCGTTTGCTCAACTCTGTCGAGGCAGGTTGGCAGTGGGACGACTGATCCTCGGTATTAGAAATAGAAAGAAAGACATTTTTCTGGTAAGACAATGTTCCATCTTCAAATATATGTTGAAAAAAACCTTGACATTTTCAAGTATAAACAAAAAATATCTGATGCAATAAGTGCTGAATGCTTGTTTTATTTCTCCTATTGTTGTCCTATTAAACCAAATGCCAGTATGTAAATAGAACAAATGATACTGCCGACAATCTTTGATGGTTGACCGTGAAGCTTTATACAAATTCTGCTTTTATCCTGGATAGTTTTCAACAACTCTTAGCACCTTCACCTTGAATTCTAACTTGTTGTAATATGTAACTTGAACACAAACTCAACACAAACTAGAGCTGCAAGTGGCTATAAAAGGGTCCTAACAATTCTAGTCACTTTGGGGTACTGGCAAATTGGTGCAGGCACAAAGGACAATAACCCTCTAAAATAGAAAAGGTTTTGCCAGGCCTGATGTGTGTGCAAAGTTTGATGAGTTTTCGCCCAGTTTTTCTTTGCAGACAGCACGTCGCCACGGCAACAGCGTGTGGCACTATAGAAAGGATTCTGTAAGTTTTCACCTCAAACATATTTAGACGAAACACCCGAGTTTAAGATGGTTGGAAAAGTTTTCTAGAAGGAGTTTGCTCAAATATGACCTTTCTAAAAGGCCCCAAATGATTCCAAAGTCAACCTCCCAAAGTACCCATATATTAACCACCCTAACCACTCCAACCCATCGCCCCAACCTTCACAGACCTTAATCATAACTATTCTGGTCTTCTCCAAAGCCAAATAGTTCGACACTATTGGCAGTTTCATGGTATAAAAGATAATGTAACCTAATGCTCTGAGTTCTCACTGGAGTTGTGTTGTCTTATGTTCTTTTGTTGTTACACATCAACATGACTTTCCAGTTCAGGAATTATGGGACTATATTAGTTTAAAAATGGGCATCCCAATATCTCACCCTGACCTGCATCATCAAGACATTTCTTCTCTGTCACACGTCTAAATGTCAATATTTACACAACACTCTCTGAAAACAACATTAGCACAACCTGCGCCAGCCCACCGGGGATGCTAATACAAACGGGATGAGGCTTGTCATCACGCAGTCATTTGCTATGAGAGATAACCCCCGCCCTCAGACCCCCCGCTGAGGCAAAGTCCGTGCCGAAGCTGCCATGTTCGTTTGCTTTGCATAATGAGATCTGATGGCAATATGGACAGAATGCAGGCATGCATATCAATGCTAGTTGGAAAGGGCCGCTGAGACGGCTCTCCAGTGCCGGGGATAACCCATATGTGTCACCATTAGCTCTCAGATGTGCAAGCATTAACGATATTAGTTTAAAAAATATAAATAAAATACATAATTACAATATGCTGTACAAATATAACTCTAGCACTAACCCTGATCGTAACGACCGCAACGGTAATTTAACGCAACCTTAATCCGAAAGTCTCCAATAACAAGCCAAACTCGAATCCTAAAAAGCCTCACCACATTTCAATCGATTTCTTAATTCTGTACACCCATTCATAATCCTACAAGGGGTGTAACAAAAAACAATTTGAATTGGAAAGTCGGGTTTGATTTGACAAATCCAAACATTACATTTTCAAATCATTGCACCCTTTAATCGTATCTTGTATTGAGAATCGTATCGAATCATCTTTTGTGGGATTGCAGATGCAAATTCTACCCCTTCAACTCACAGCTACTTTAAGATCATTGTAATCTGAACAACCCTAACTTTATCCCTAACCACCCATCTTTAATTCTATTCATCCTAACCGGTCTTCCCCAACTACCATGTCTAATGAATAAAATCCATTTATTATTTTCTTTATTTGACTTTATGTTCCAGTACTTTGAATGCAACTGTGGTTGTTTTTAAAGTGCTCCATTAATAAAGTTGAGTTGAATTGAGTTAGGTAGCTAGCTACGCCCACATCCCACACATGCATCTTAACATCAAGAGTACCATCAGAAATTTCATGCTAATGTCCACAGCACCTTAATCATTATCCAGTGCCAACGCTACACTTTGCAGAGCTCATTAAATTTTCACCCCCTGTTGACTTTTTTTTTCAAAATAACCCTCATCGTGTCTTTTACGTCAAAGCAAAGTTTCTCTTTGGGTTTGTTTCTCTCCCGCTGTGATCAGTCCAAGTACACTCCCTTCGGGAAACACCGTCCTGTATGACTAAGCGCACTTGACAAGGTTACAGTGCTCATTTTTCCAACATGGATCAGCGTTGAAGTGCGTTGTGCTTTTGTCCTTCTGGAAGAAGTTTTTGATCGCAGTCAGGGGTAGCTCAGCTGTTCACTTTTAATCACAGCAAAGTTTAATCAAAAAATAGTCAGCTTCATTCTTTAGTGTGTGCTGGCCTACGTATATCTGTGAAGCTTTTCACTCAAATTTCAATCCCTATTTGGAAACCGTAAACCTGTCTCTGAGTCTTACCTTGATAGGCCAACTTTGGAAATTACTGTTATATATATAAATCTTTATTTTGTACCATAACCATGATCCAGGTTTATACCCTTTATTTGAAACCCCAACCCTTGTTTGAAACACTAACCCTTTCTTTAAATTCTTCTTGAAACCCAATTTCTGAATGATTTAAAGGCTGACCCATATTTGGAACCTCAACTCAGATTTAAGACCTGATTTACAAAGCCTAACCCTGTTTTGATACTCTACTTTGGAAACCATAACTAATATGAGACCCTTTTCACTGTTTAAAACCTTAATCTATGCATGAAACACGTTTTTAAACACGTAAACAGAAGGTTTCAACACCTAACTTAAAACCCAAACCCTGCCTTGAAACCCAACTTCAAAAGGCTAATCTTGACTCAGAAACCTATCTTGAAACCCTACTTTGAAACTCTAACCCTGCATGAAAACCTTAATCCTGAAACCCTTAGATAGGCTGAAAATAGCTCATTTAAAATCTTAATCCTTCCTTGAAGCCCTAATTCTAGAGTTACACCCTGACCTACGACCCCAACTTTGTCCTGAGATGCTCCTAGAAAGCCTTCCTCTGCCTTGAAACCAAAACCCCTTTCTTGAAACGCTAACCTTGCCACAGCAGGCTTGGAATGCTAATTTGTGTAATGACTTTGGCACGCATGTTAAGTGAAAAGCAGTGTGTGCCATTGCAGCCAAGTTTCGTTTTCAGTACTTTGTGGCATGAATGTAGTGGTGCTTGATATGAGAGCACAGACAAAGGCTTTCAGATCAATGACTGCTGCATTATGGATGCCCTGGTGAGTTATTCCATTAGTGCTGACTTCTCACTCGTCCACAAAGAAGGAAACACTCTTAAATGCAAAATACTCAGCCGCATTGGAACATTTCAGTGGAGGAAACCAAAGTATATTTAGAGACACACCAAAGAGCTGAGGTTGAAAGTCACAACAGCTGAAAACGTAACCCTTTCTTGAAACCATAACCTGACGTTCTAATCCTGTCTTCAAATCCTAATTTGAATTTCGCGATTTCAATCTGAAATGTGTTTACTTTGAAACCTTGGCAATGAAACCTTAATTTGAAACCCTAAAGCTTTCTTGAGACCATAATTTAAAATCCCACCTTGACGCACTTACTCTGGTTTAGAACTCTACACTTGTTTTGAAACCTTCCTTTGACACCATAGCTTGAAACCCGGACTTTGTCTTGAAACCCTTTCTTGGACCCCCAATCTGGTGTAAAATCATGCTTTGAACCCGTATCTGGAAAACATAACCTTGTTTAGAAACAAACACTTCAAACTCGAATCCTGTCATGAAACCCTAATTTGAAATCATACGTTAAAGCGTAATCCGGTCTTCAGATTCTACATGTCTTGAAATCCTAGTTTGAAATCATACGTTAAAACCTAATCCGGTTTTCAGATTCTACAAATCCTAGTTTGACATAAACACCCTATCTTGAATCTATGATCAAAACCATGATTTCTTTCTTCAAATCCTTACATTGAATTTAGCCTATCTTGAATCCTTAAACTTGCCTTGAAACATGAATTTAGTCTTAAAACTAACCAGATACAAAACCCCAATTTAAAACCTTACCTTTCACCCCTACTCTGTTTTAAAATCCTAATCCTGGTTATGATGAACCCGGGATTGGCTCGATCCTTTTTGGAACCAGCTCTGACTTAACTCTTCCACCCAATTTGGGTTAGATTTGACCCAGCAGTTTTAACAGAACCCTGTCTTGAAACAACCTTCTTGAAACACTATGGATTTAAATCCTAATAAAAGGTGACACGCAAGACTCTTCAACACTCACCTACACACACGCATGCACGCACTTACACACACGCACACACTAAATGTCAGCGTCAACTTTGCATAACATCTCCTCCAATTAGCATTCGGTACATTAATGCTTCACTTGATGAATTGGCAACGTGTGACATGTACTTGCCGTTGGTTTATAAGCCCAGATGCCACCGCGCCATCTTCTTCACACGTGCACGGAATGTCAAGGGAGCTTCTTCTCCTGTTCCTCCTCTTCCGTGTTTGTCCTACATCAGCTGCATTCATTTGTGACGAAGCGCATACAACAATAGCCAGTCTGTCAGCCACTTGTTTTCTACATAAGTGAATTTTAAGACGTTTTTCTTTGGACTTTATTCTCATCGCATTGAATTTTTCCACTACATCACAGATATCAAACTTAAGGCCCAGGAGCCAGATCTGGCCCACTGTAGCATTATTAAAATCTGAACAACATTTTTAATTTGGCATGTGTAATAAATATTAACATTGAGATTTTGCAATATTCTTGTGACCCTTTTTACAGTAATTGGAGCAATAATTGACAAACGATTATGTCTGATTTCAAAATTAGCAGTACATCACTTCGTTGTGTATATGGAACAATACGAGACGATTAAACATTTATTTAGTGTCGCCGTCATAAAAGCCCTCTGGGGGAAGCCGTAACTACAAAGTGGCCCGCAATAGATGTGTTCGATACCCCTGTGCTAACATTTTTAGTGTGAGCCTGCCTATTCTTATTCTCACTGGCTCAATTTGTAGACACAATTTACTATTTTGCGTGCACTTCACATTTATTTTGTGGCTACAATCTAATTCATTTCAAGTCATGTTTGGGGCTGTGTGATTTTCAGCCAATAATCCAACTGTTTCATTTCTCTCTCTCGCAGCATCCCGCTCAAGGACAGTTTGCCTGATCCGCTTGTGTCGCCTACTCCGGATTGGCTCCTGTTCCCCTCATCCCTCCCTTCCTCCCTCTCCCCGCGTGACTCGGCGCAAACTCGCCGGTGGGGGTGTGCACGCGAGCGGAGGTGAGCTCGCCGTCTCCCTATTTGCTGGGGCACACGCGAGCAGTGCGCGGCCAAGGTGAGATCACACAACCGTGCTGCTTCTCGTTGGGAGCTGTCCATCCACTACTACGCTACACGGATCTCCGTTACACCGCACTGTTACTGGGAATTACCGGTTGGATTGTTGCAAGCGCTCACTTGCATTTCTTTTTGAATTTTGCGCGTGTGGATTATTTTTTTTTTTAAATTCTCCACGCGTGGATACACACACACAGGTAAAGACATTTTTTTGTTGTTGTTTTTTTTACTAGTTTGCAGTCTCAGAAGTGAGTTATATCTGTGTCAAATAATCAGACACGTCTGATATATGTGGAACCTCTGCCTTCATTTATCAACCAAATACTTTGTACGTGTCTGTGTGTGATGGTGATGGTGGGGGTGGGTAGGGGCTATAATCCTTGAGTGACACCGTTTTGGCGCACAGGAATTAAGACTTTTGTTTTTTTCTTGTTTGGGGGGGGGGGGTTAATATGTCTTCTGTGTGTGTTTGTGTCAGTGCGTGTGCGCATACATGCACATGAGTGTGTTTTAAGGGGTCACTTGATTGTTTTGATGATGTCGCTCTGGGAGTGTTTTAATCATTGCAGCAGATGGTAGTTGAAGTCTGTGTGTGTGTGTGTGTGTGTGTGTGTGTGTGTGTGTGTGTGTGTGTGTGTGTGTGTGTGTGTGTGTGTGTGTGTGTGTGTGTGTGTGTGTGTGTGCGTGTGTGTGTGTGTATGTGTGTGTGTCTGTGTGTGTGTGTGTGGTTTAAAGCAGATTAATTTCTCATAGACAACATAAACCCTGAGTCCTACTGGGGTCATAATGAACTATATACTGTGGTGCCTGGAGATATAAGATTAATTTGGTTCGTGACTATGCTTGTAACATAAAAATTCAGATCTCAAATCATCTTTTCCTATTGAATTGAATAGAGATGTTATTAATCTGTTTCGGTATCAAGTTTATTCTCAGTTAATTCGAAGTACTTTAAATGGTGGCAGGTATGTGCTTACTCCCATATATTTTGTATGCAGTATATACTGTCTCTAAAATTGGAACCCTGTCATTTAACAGAGTTATGTAAATATTTTATTTTCACGGTAAAGCATGTGAAACAGGCAGTCACTGTCAATCGCAATGCAGTATAGTAGTGTGGTAGGTCTAAGTGTAAAACTAATACTATTGCAATCATAACATTATGAATTATTAACACGGTGCCTATATACATATGGGAAACAAATTCCACAAGTGATTCTAGTAATTAACTTTGAGAGAATTGTTACAGAGTTAGTATAGTTAGCGTCCGCTATTTGGCACAGTAGTTTATCACGCCCCTTGTTGCATTTCCACACACATCTGGCATTTGATGGCGCATGTTTGAGCAGCAGCGAATAGCAATTGATGACCTACCCAACCTCATCTTTTAAGCCTTCTTACATCTGCCAAAACAAAAAAAACAAAAAAAAAGAGCCCCGACATGGAGCAGAAGTTCACCCATCCTTAACATGGAAAACGCGCCTTGTTCGGCCGTCTCTATTAAACAAGCTTTTGACAATAACAATCCAACAATCCACTCAGAGTTCCATCTTGGCGTGGCGTGAGGAAGGTCACGCTTCAGAAATTCGTTTGAAGACAAAAAGCCTCAGACTAGGTTTGATCCTCCAAACAAGAGTGAGCAGGAAATACAATCTAAAAACATAACAGTGAGAGCAGTGCTAGTTATGAGTGCACAGTAAACATGCTAAAGAGCACAACACTTCATTCTGCTTTTTTGTTTGCCTCCAGAAGCAAATGTACAAACGTTTATTCACATTTAGAGCATTTTGGCTAGTCTTTCAAGAGTCACAGAATATTTTGTTCTGTGGCATTGGCAATGTAAGCAACAAATCTACTATAAGGAAGTTTATATTTCTTGTCTTTAGTAATCAGCAATAACATAGGTCTCTGCTTTTGAGCGATCCCGTCCTATTAATACAATATTTACATGCTAATTATCCAATTAAAGATGTTTGATGATCTTCTGGTGAGCTCAGTGTCCAGGTAAAAGGACTGAAGGGACAATTCTTCCAGCAAGTAGTGTGTAAACACAACTCGGTGGGCCTATTAAAAAGTGTACAAAGTTGCACCACTGGAGTCGTTTCAGATGTAATGAGTGCAGCGTTGCCTCCCTTATGAGCGCGCGTGCCAATGCTGGCAGCACGGGCAGGCAAATGTGTGCATTTTGCCAATCCAAAAGTGGAGTAAGTATAATTAAAGCTGCCTGCAGTGATACATTTCCATTTCAACTGTTATTGTTTCTTTTTTGGTCAGGCTTCGGTGCTTGGAGAGTCAAATTATTAGAGTTTCACGTTTTATGGCGAGTCATCAAAATTTGCCACTATGCTCTGTTTGGACTAAATCTTTGCAAATTTGCATCCGTGACATACATGTGGTTGATCACTGGGACAAATTTATCCTGAAAGACCTCTACAAATGTGAAAAAATTGCCCAATATGGTGGCTTTCAACCAAAAGGCAAACTTCTTGTGTCTTTCAGTGTATGGCCTTTTGAGACTTTTTTTGTTGGTCTCCTCATGATAGATGTGCTCACCAAATTCCCTATTACTAAGTGAAACTCACTTGAGGGGCGGCATTTTTTTTTTAATCTGTTTTATGATACGTCAGTAGAGAGTTTGTTAGATGTCAAAATTTTCCCCATACTCCACCCACATCCAATGACCAAAACTAACAGTCTGTCTTGTACACCTGGTTGAAAAATGACCCTCAATTGGTTGACTCCCTGTGTCCTTTTTGGGCCCGACTTCTTCAGAATTTTTTGTGTGCCTTAAGTCATGATATAGCAGACATTCCTCCCCAATTCCATATTGAGGGACTACATTTTCAGAACATTCTGAAAGTGCTATCTGAGTTTTTGGTGACGGTAATGCTCTCACAGTGGTGATTTATGATAATGACAAAGAAATGAAGCAATTTCAAGAGGGCCATCTTGCATAGTTTAAACGTTGACATTTTCACGACGCGACCACATTATGTGTTTTATGTATCTTTAGGTCACTGGGTCTAGTAATCCAATTGTCACCCTAAAAGCTTTTTAAATTGAACATTCTTGTTGTTTCCTTATTTTTTTATTTTGACTTTTTATGGCGCATCCATACAATTTTCATTTCACGGCAGAGTAAGCAGAAAATGCTCCGTGGAGAATGTTGGACCATATTTCCTCTCATGACTAATAAATCTTTCAGAAAGCGGTTGAACAGCTTGAAACTGCAGGCTGACGGTAAACAACATCTTTTGTTTTGGTAATAACTACAAAAAAATGACACATGAATGTGGGCTGAGGTTTGGAACAGACCCACACTATTGCTGTTGTCCAGGAATTTAAGCCACCTGACAGCTTAATGAGATTCAATACGGACGCTGTATGAAAAATGTATTGCTGTATCGTGGTTCACTACCTTTGACCTCATGGATCACATCCCGGTTGCTGTAGACTTGGTTTGTAATGTGGCCTACGCTGACCTATTCAAAACTAAAGTATGGTGACCTCAGAGGGCTGAAAAAGATCACCATTGGTTGAAGAGTTCTGTGCGCCAGAGCAAATTGGCTGCAAATATTTGGCAACTGACTTGTCATTTCTTCAACCTGCTCCAGACCTTTTAAGAGGTGCACCACCTTTGACACCCCCAGGGAATCACTGACCCTCATTTGTTATGCGCATGTTGAGGAACTGTCAGGCTTGACAACATCCTTGTGCCATGTTTGGACTGAACACACACAGAGCATTGCTGTGCTAACACACCGCAGAGAAGAATACATCTTGAATCATCAGCCCGTGTATTATAGCTTTGAGCTACCTGGCAGGGGAGTCACACAAGGGGTATGCGTTCTTGCATGCATATGTGGGTTTGATGAACGAGACCACCTGCATCGCCCCCCCCCCCCCCACTGCCCCAGGTCTCTTGCTCCTGCGTTTTCCACTTTCTCCTATGACTCAGCTGTCTCATTTTATACATTTGTTGAATTACCTAGGGAAAAAGTGAAAGTTGTTTTTAGTTTGCCCCCCTTTTGTTGGTTTGTTATATACTATATATATATATATATATATATATATATATGTATATATTTATTATTATGACAAGAAAAGTCCATCCATCCATCCATTTTCTGTACCGCTTGTCCCCAACGGGGGTCAAATGTCCATAATACGTCCCCTAATCCAACAGGCTTCAGTGGTCCAAGTGAGGTCATGTCTCCCTCCCTTGCACACAATGTCTGTGTCATCATTGAGTCTTCAGAGGAAGATGGTGAGTGTAAATGAGAATGTGGTCAGGGTAACGAGAGTTCACATCGCTCAATAAGCACTGCACTAATGAGTCTCAGATGACTTTGGAAGTGGACGGGTGGTCTTGTTCTCAGCAGGACAATAGCGTGTGTACCACAGTTTGAACACCCCAAAATTAAAAAAATGGTGTCTCTTTTGAGATAGAAGTCAGATGAAGTGTAGCAGCCCATAAGACATTTCATTAAGTTCAAACAAATACGTACAAGTAATTGATAGTTATGTTTTTGAGTTTTACTTTTGTGAGATCGACAGTCACAACATTGTCAGGACGAACCTTGACCACACTTGCCTGAACCCAGACCAGTGGCTCTCACTTTTTACATCAAATGCTACCTAAAACTACTTTACTTAAAATATCACCAAATATGATCAAAATAATCTAACATTATGCGGAGTTTCAATATCAGGGAAAAAAGTCTGTACTTAAATGTTAAATAATAACACATACAAGTTTATGTAAAACAGTAAAGAATTGTCCTAAATATATTTCTAAAAGATTCATTTCAAATATATTGCACTCTAGTTGAATATGACTTAGCTGTACTTAACAAATGCATTGTACTGGATTAGAAAAAAAAAAAGTTTGCACATCAGTTATATTTCATTGATCTTTTTGCTTACCACTAGAGGTAGCCCGCATTGCCCCACACTTTAAGAATCAGCGCACTAGACTCTCAGTGATACCAACTCTAATATGCAAGTATTTGGGCATGGGCCAAAAATAAACATTGGATGGCAATTTTACTCAAATGAAACATCCCCTGAGCTCTAATTGGAAAGAATTGTCACACAGATGCTACTCTGTGGAGTACAGAAGAAAATAGGTTGCACTGAAAAAAGGGCAGTAGCATTTTGGATCGGATATTATTGCAAATTAATCTCATGCTGACATTTTAATTTAATCCCTTCAAATTTGAACAAGATTCTTTTGAGCCTGAGCCCGCTTTGTGCAAAGAAAAATTGGCTGGGTAGCAGCACTCAGAAGTTTTTGAAAATTCAAGCCCCTGGGACAAGTTTCGCTCACGTTTAATAGGCATGTCAATCAAACGGAAACGCACAAAAATGTCTCAAGAAGCCATTCTGCTTTGAAATGGTCATATTAGTGTCATTTTGACAATTTCCAGCGATCCTTCACAGAAACCCGCCGTGAGAAAATGTGTCCTATTGCTGCCAAATTTTAACATTTCTGTGTACAGACAATATGTTAAACCGACATAGGGAGGCAGTTTTTGTCCTAACATGTGGACATGAAATCTAATAGGCATGTCTAATGAGTAGAGCCACAAATGTTTCAAAAAGCCATAACTGAGCAGACAGGAAGTCCGCCATTTTGGTTTGAAGTAAATCATTTAGTGTTGTTTTGCCATTTCCAGGTGTCCTTCAAAATATTTTTTTCCAATTGCTACCAAATTGTTGAACCACGTATATTAGACCGATGGACACCAAAAAATTGTGAAGCATCAACGTTTTTGTTCTGTTCCTATCATATTCTGAAAGTCTTTTCAAATTTAAAATTCAGCCACCATGGCCAGTTTCATTTGGTGTGACAAAATTTGGTAGACATGTGTATCATGAGTAAACCCACAAACAAGTCTCAAGAACACCTCAAAAGGTGAAAAAAAGGAGTCCACCATTCAGTTTAATGTGGCCACCTTTGTCTCAGTTTTCCCATGTCCAGGCTCTTAAAGTCAAGTGTATCCAAGAGATTTTGTCCAATTAGTAATTTGAACCATGTATACTAGATAGATGGACAATCCAAAATTGCTTTGAATTTTTGTCATTGTGTGTGTGCAATGGATGGCAGCCAGTTTACAACTTTGGGTAACACACATTGGAATTCTTCAGCCTCTAAAGCCCATTTCACAAAGCAACATGACATTTGGTAGGCATCTGTCATGAATAGACCTGCAAAAATACCCAATGGGTTGAAACAGTCAAGGCTAACTATAGTCAATTTTGTTTATTTCCAGGAATCCATCACAGATGAACTTGTCCTAAATACTTTGCTATCAAATTAACAAAATCACATCGACTAGACAGAAGAATGAACTAAACTGCGAATCCTTTGAATTTTATTGATTGTGTCTGTGAAAAATGTCGCCAAAGCAGTTCGGAATGAGTTACATAAAGCTCACAGATGCAGAGAGATGACAAAAATCTGATGACATTTGACCCACAACTTTCTTCTGAGGAGAAAGAAAAAACAAATAGCACAAGCCAAGAAATGTTGGAAGTCCAAATTGTATTACCTTTGTGGCAAACTTTAAAGGATCTACTGTAGTAAACTATTCGTGAATGTGTGTGTGTGTTTGTGTGTCTGTGTGTGTGTTTGTGTGCATATCAGCCCAAGAGCGGCGTCATTAATAAGTCATTTAACACAAAGAGATTGATTGGCCCGCTGCCAGGAGACGATACGGATGGGGAAAAAGTAATCCGGCTCACTTTTATCTCCGCTATTGCGGCTCCAGCGAGGCGGAGAAGAAGCAGCTGCATGCGCCACTCCCGATGGGGTGGGATGCACCTCAACGGCGGGAAATAGAACGAGGCCGGTGGTTGATAAAGGTGCAAGTCGGTCAGGCGAGCAGAGAACTTTCACAACATTTTTCCGCAAGCCATCCCCAGAAAACTTTGTATTATTGTTCTGTTGTTTGAAGATAAGAAGGCAAATGAGTTGGAAAAAAAGTGTAAAATGAGAATTACAACTAATTAGTATTTTACTACATATTGTTATTGTGTATTTCAAAATCAAAGCACATAAATTACAATAAACTGTGTTTGAATATTATATCAACTGTATTATTAGTTAAACATTATTTTTATTTCAACTTATTCATATTCAAACATGATTTTTATTTAAACTTATTAATATTTAAATATTATTTTTATTTCAACTTAATTACTGTGCCTAAAAATGACACAAAAAGAAATCAACATCACTCATGACCAAACATTTAGTTGTTGTTTTAATTCTTACAACTAGAAAATGGTCCTTTTTTTGAAACATCATTTATCAAGTTCCAGGTTGTGGTCTTGAAGCAATTGGAGGCAAAACATTGTTCTTTTTCTTTTCTGACAGCAAACATTTGAAAATGCTTCATGTTGGATTTCAAACGGTTATTCCCAGCGGATTATCACAGCACCTTGAACACTCACCCCACAGAGACGCAACTTAATAACTAGTGCTGTGAAGGTTTTAAGACTCCAAAGCAGCAAGTTTGCTCGCATCGTTTATTACCTTTTTAGTTGTTGTTGCTTAATTGCCTTTTTTGAAGCGTGCTCGTTTCCTTAATTCTGTGCTAATTAGCACTTCCATTCATCGGGCATGCAGGAACAGGAGAGGGCGGAGATGAAATCTGGTTTTTTTAAGCACGAGATGGAGAGTTTAAGTGCTAACACCAATGAAAAGTGTATGTGTGTGCGTGTGTGCTTGTGTGTATGTGCGTGTGTATGCGCTTATGTAACTTTCATCGAAACTTGAGATGAGTATGTCGTATGGAAATTTAATTTTGTTCGTCTTGGCAAGGGTGAAAGAAAAAGTTGGCAAAAGTCGCAATAATAATAACTCTTCCTAGCCTATAATGAGCATGATTAAGACAATATCACAATTTCTGTAATCAATTTCATTTATCATCAGATTTCAAGTCTATTTTGGAGTAAATTTGGACAAAATCATTGTTATTTCATTCTAGGGGTGCATGCTATTTGATTTTTCGAATATAAAATATGTGCCTCACCTCCTTAAAGGTTTATTATTTGGTATAAAGGTTTACTTATTTGACAGATGGGCGGCCCTAAGTTGTTCAAGTTTTCATTATAAGCTGCGGGCAGAGGCTGGCAAAAAATGCGCAAGTGTTAGAAAATATTAGCTCTCGTGAGTCTGACTGATTAGCAATATGACCTGATATTCATTCCCCACCGTTAACACACTTTAGTTTCACACTTGTTGCAACATTATTTTGCCTCGGCGCGATGACTAATGGAGCGGTTCTTCGAGGACAAATGGAAAGTGAATTCTTTGAGTTACTCGTATGAATAAAGATGTTGCTCTCGACTGTGGAATCGAGGCCTCATTAACTCGTAAAGGCCTTGCTGTAATTGTCTTAATCCATCGTCTCGTTGTCTTCCCCCAAACTTCATCTCCTGGTGACGCGTCTATTTTTCCTTGTAATTGATCTAATCACAGAGACCATATTTGATAGCCTCGCTTTAAAAGGGTGACGTTGCTCATTATGTTTTGGGGCTTGTTCTTCCCCAACAGGACAAGACCAATGACGGCGGTCGGATGGTGGTCAGCAGCCATTTTACTGGCAGCGCTGACAGTCTTCTTCGCAGACGGGATGCCTAACAATGACCAGGGGTTGCATCCCTATCGGCCTGTCTTGAGATTCCGACACAAGGTATGGTTGCCGTTGGATGACTGGATTTCCTGTCTGAATGATCAACGATGTGTTATCAATTTCTATTTTGTGATGATAGCAATTGGCAATGAAAAAAATCTTTTGTTGTTATCACACCTAATCGTAGTGCCATGGACCAGTGGATCTTAACTTGATCAAAGTTAAAATTATGTACCTAGAATAATGAAAACGTATAAGTGGAATACGAGTACGGTACTGGAGTATGACGTTGCTAGCAAGATTTGAATGTAGCTTCTCTTCACTCTTTCCTCCCCCTCTGGCATTTCGGCCAAACGAAACGCCCAAAGACCAAAAATGACCGGTTTGATGTCATATTTTTCCAAATGTACAATCAACTAAAACACGAGAGGCTTTATCTGGTGAACCGAATGGAACACTCACGTGGGCGCACGTGGTTGCTGTGTTTCAAATCCCAACATCATATCCCTTGAGAGCTTCTGTGCCTCCCCATGAGCCCTAATGAACGACGATGTGTGCAATGCAAACGACTTGGTCACGCCTGCCGTCTCTACTAGAATCTCTGATTGCTATATTTTATTCACAACATAATACGTTAAGAAACAATAGTGACAAATAAATTAGATGCATAAGATGGGGCCAAAGAGTGGTGATTTCCCCCAAAATGATTTTAATAATCTACTGTCAGTTTAACATATGTAACAAGTGTTTTCATCACTGCAAGCTCCAACTTGAAAGACAAAAAAGAAAAAAAAAACTATCTGCCAGTAAAACCTGAAAAACTCTTCTAAAAACAAAAGGCCTAAAGCCTAAAAAAATCCCTCCAGTGCACATTACCTACACTTGTATAAATATTGTATTTCGTATTTCAAGAACCTATTCAGAACCAATAATAACATCTCAATCAAACAACTGCTTGAAGCAAAAAGAATTCCGCAAAAGCTGCCAGATCAGAAGAACGCTCTTGTCAGACAAAAAACAACCATGAAGTATCTTGCCTTGATTTGAGAGCTTTATTCTTGCTTTGATTTTAGTTTTTTTCTCAGCATAATCACAGGGTCAATACAGTATTACAGAGTTGACGTTAGAATAACAGAAAATAACCCACATAGTTTTGACAAACCTACTCTTTATGAGTCCAAAGATAACATGGAAGAAAGACAACACAAGATCAAAATGTTCATCCGTTTCTGCCACTTCCAACAAATCAGTGACTTTCTCAGTTACTTATTCATCGTGACAGCAGTTGAGGCAAGCATTCAAAGCGATGCTATTGTGCGTTAACGCACGACAACAGAAAAAGAATGTTCTGCTTTTGTCTCGCTGAATAGGAGTGCCATCCGTCATCGGAAACCAAATCGATCAAAGGAACGAATGTGCGGCTCGGACAGGACTGCCGAGTCATTCGTTTTTTCAGCACAAATATCAATCGGAAGCTAAAATAATGGACTTTTACTGCAAAGGGGATCAAAGGCAGCATCTCTGATGTTCAAATATTGTGGTGCCCTGAGATACAAGTTAAAGTCTTTCAGCGACTGCGATTGTATCTCAAAAGACATGTACCTCAAATTATGAATGGAAATGATATGAATCCATTTCAGCCACCCTTTCCAGTCCAAAAAACTTCATATCATGTATTTTCTAATGAGGGGAAATATCACTATAATAGTAAAGGGCTGTGACACTGATTGATGCACAGTTTTTGACAGTCCCTGGCGATTTCTCTGTGTTATACCAAAAAAAAACCAGCACATATACAGTCAACAGAGGAATAGTTTCTGCCATTTTGCAATAAGTTATAATTAAAAAAAGTAACGTGGATTTTTTACATGTGAATATGTAAAAAGCAACAGCATAAAAAAGGTTTGTATACCTTAATTAAGCAGTGGCATCATTCATTGCATGTTACATCAATCAAGGGAGAGAATGACTTTTTTCAGCAAGATGATTAAAAAACCATCACAGCCATCATTAAAAATGATTGAAACCCCCAAAGCAGATTTGTGCCCTTTTCCAAACAGCTGTTTAAAAAAAAAATCCATGTGGATTTGTCCAACATTGTGGTATGAGGCGTACACAAGCTTGCACTTGCAAAAGAAACCAGCAAAAACAGCAAATATCGGCTTTTATCTCACTTAATAGTCGTGCCGTTGCTCATTGGATACTACATCAATCAAAGGAAAAAATGTGTGTCTCAGACAGGATTGCTGTATCATTATTTTTCTCCATAGTGACGGAAATCGGAAGCTGAATATTAGACTTTCTCTGCAAGAGCAAAAATACAAAAAAAAGCAGCAAAGAAAAAAACTTCAAATCAATAGAGAAAGAAATCAATAGACTGTAATTTTTGAGAGATTTCGACCTTTAACAAACAGAAAAAAAACAAAGTTCAAATCAATAGAGAAAGAAATCAATAGACTGAGATTTTTGAGAGATTTTGCCCTTTTCCAAACAGTTTGCTTCCCAAAATCCACATGGATTTCTCAGACCTTTTTGTGGCATCTTTTGCTTGCTACAACATTAAAAGAGCTTGTATCTTGTTTAATAGCAGTCCCATCACTCATTGGAAATAGAAGTAGCTTGTGTCATTCGATTTCTCTGTCCCGACACATATCAGAAGGCAAATATTAGACTTTTTTGTTTTGCAAGAGGATTAAAAACAGCGAATTTAATCGATGTGAATTTTTGGATGTTGTCTCAACAGTTTTCATTCAAAAATACAGATAGATGGAGCTTTGTAGCAGAAAAAAATATTGTCCTCACTAAAGCTAGCAACAACAACAAAAATCAGTTTTTATCTCCTTTAATAGCGGTATCATCACTCACCGGATGCTTCATCAATCAAAAAGAAAAATGTGCGACTGTGACAGAGCTGCTTTGTCATTACTTTTCACTGTTCGGAAGTTTAATGTGAGACTTTCTGAAAAAGATCAAATCCACACTGCGACTGCATACTTATAAACAGTGGAGAACTCGATTAGATTGTTATTTTTGTGAATTCCCGTCCTTTTACCAAAATATTTCCATCAAAAACACTATGAATCATTTTCATTCTGGTGTTTGGTTATATTCTCATACACCATGCAATGACGTCAACACAAACAAAATGGAGTCAAAGGGCCAGCCACGTGCTCGCGCAAAATCCCGCAGACTGCCGGCCGTGCATTGGCCGGGCTACGCAGCTAATCCAGATTAACATAGATTGAGTGGGGATGGAATAGAGTGGGGGGTTGGGGTTGGGTGTTTAGGTCCGCAAAGGAGAGGAGGATTGTGATGAAGAGGCCAAAAAAACAAAGCTGAAATAGAATTAGAAACAACCCATTTTCATACAAAAGGTACAGCTACGAAAAAAGACATTTGGTAAAAATCAGTAGGTGGTCTTGTTAAAGTGCTACAAATTTTCAAAATGGATAGAATTAGTTTGTTTTGATAATTATTACAGACAAAACGTGCCAGGTTGGTCAAAATCCAAACACTGGGGATTTATATACAGTATATATATATATATATATATATATACGTATATATAAAAAAGCACTTCGGAATGGAATGTTTACAAAGAGATAGTCAGAGATTATGAGATGATGTGGGTGGTCACCCAGGGGTTTGGCTGAATGGCGCCCCCTACAGGTGGGAGGCGAGCTGCTTCACTGCCCCCAGAAGCCCCGAGGGAAATCACTCTGTTCAAACAAAATGAGTGTGAATTGTTTGTGTGGGTATCCTATGCAAATAAGGCTTGGGCTAATGTCGCCTCCACCTGTGGAGCTTTGCTAAATGTCAGCTGCTCAACACTGCAAGCGAGGAGGCAGGAATAAGATGCAGTCACAGGTGGCCACTACTTTGCTCAGCCGGCTTAGCCCACTAAAATGAAAATAGAGAGGTATTCATTTCACCCTTCACTGCAAGTTTTTGTCATCAAAAACCTGGATTTTTAATTTACTCTTGCAAGAACATTCCCATTTAATCAACTTCTGAGACAACTACTATTTTGTTGTACCCGCTAAAATCTGTTTACGATTGAACATATTAATAAATGAACTTAAATAAATACATTTAAGTGTAAATATGCCACAAACTGGGATACTGCGTTAGTACTATGTCCGCCTCACAGTTCAGAGGTTGCGGGTTCAATTCCACCTCCAGCCCTACCTATGTGGAGTTTGCATGTTCTCCCCGTGCCTGCGTGCGTTTTCTCCGGGCACTCTGGTTTCCTCCCATTCCCACTTCCCAAAAACATGCGTGGTAGGCTGATTGAGCACCCCAAATTGCCCGTAGGTGCGAGTACGAGTGTGGATGGTTGTTCGTCTCTGTGTGCCCTGCGATTGGCTGGCAACCAGTTCAGGGTGTCCCCCGCCGACTGCCCGATGACTGCTGGGATAGGCTCCAGCATGCCCGCGACCCCCGTGGGGTAAAGTAATACAGAAAATGGATGGATGCCACAAACTATGACCCCCAAAGCACTGTCAAATATATCCCAAATTGATCCTACATTGCCCTTAAAAATAGCGTGTAGAGCTTTAAATTAAATAAAAAATATATATAAGAAAAACAATGCTTGTACAGTTGGAGTGAATCATATGGAATGCCAAATCATAATTGGGGTGAATCACATGATATCATCATTGGAGTGAATTGTATTATTAAGCGAGTCATACCGTATCGTATTTGGAGCAAATTGCCTTGTATTGTAATTGAATGAATTTTATTGTGTTGTAATTGAAGTAAATTGTATTTTATCTCATTGTAATTGGAGGGAATCATATCATGCTAATTAGAGTTAATTGTATCAAGAGAGAATTGTGTCAGTCTTGGATTGAATCATGTCGTATCTGCAGTGAATTGTGTCGTAGTTGGAGTGAATCGAATTTTGAATTGTATCGTAACGGAATTTCGGTTTCTTTGTGTGTCTTGACATATGAAGGGATTGACAATAAAGCTGACTTTGACTTTTGACTTTGACTTAAATGGAGCGAACGATGCATCCCATTGTAATCGGGGCAAATATTTTCATATCGCGATTGCAGTGAATTGTATCTCATTGCAGTGAAATATTTTGGCGCCATCAAAATGATATTGTTATTAGAGTAGCCTAAGATGTATTATCTCGTAATTTGACAGAATTGTTTCATAATCAAAATCAATCATCTATCATTTTTTAAATGAATCCCATTGTAATTTCAGTGGATCATTCGAATGTCATGAATCATATCAAGCTGGAGTTAATCGCTTTTTGTTGAGCGAGGGGTTTGGTGTTTTCCATGGCTATTTTCAGCAAGCATTTTCAGCAAGCAGCATCTGTGGCTGTTGATTATTGACCTGTTGCATAATGCATCTTGTTCTTCATAACACCTCCCCAGCCAGCTAGCCAGCCAGCCAGCTTGGAGTTTTCTGAGCAAGAACAAGAACAAATGTTGCAGAAATCAAATATTTATGTCTGCTTCTTCCGCATTCTCGCATCACGCTGCTGGAGATGCTGCAAACTGTCTTTTCCAGCAGCATTAAATGCACCACTCTCTCTTTCCCCGAGACACTTTCCACGGACTTGTGACTGAACTATTTATTCCTTTGTGGGGAATAATCAGGTTCACTGTGACAAAAATTGCTGCCTGCGGAGTTGTTTGGAAGATCGCCTCCTCGATGTTCATGCCCTGTATTTACTGGGAAATGGTGGCTGAACAAAGGGGTGTTTATCGAAACATAGGATTCAAATATATGTTTGCCATTTCAGTGTATTTTTTTTTAAATATAAAGACATTATTCAAATGATGTCACAATAATGTATTGTATACTGTCCTCTTATTTAAGTTTTGTAACTTATTCACAGTTTTAGTTATTTTATTATTATTTTTTTCTCTTTAAATAATGTATTAACTTTACATTAATTGTTGTCTTTCTTTTTTTTACGGCAAGTGCCACCTGAATATATGTTTTGTTTCAAGTATATTTTATATTATTGTAAGCCAACATCATTGCACGGTTTGAAAAGTAATGCTGTGCTTAACATTCATTCAAACGTGTAGCATTTAGGAATTAATTAAAAATTCGACTTAAAATCCTTAAAAACAGTTTTGAGAGAAAAAATACAAATATATTGAAATTAAATGCAACCAAAATGGATTTAAGCATTGATTCTATCAAGTACCACTAGAGAATCCGTGTTCTATCTTTTCTTATTATTATATGCATGTTAACTTCTTTTTTTTATTTGATATATTTGTTCTTTACATGCTATGTGTTTATTAGCTATATTATGTTTGGCGATTATTCATTCGTCTGGACACAGATACGACGAGTCCCAATTTGTTGGTGTTTATTGAGTCTGATAGTCTTTCTTCTCGTGTCTCATTGGCTAAAATGGTCTTTGTTGGATTTACTGTTTATAGTGCCACCTGTTGCATTAGAATCGACTTCAGATTTATAATGATATGACAGCTAGTATGTTGTGTCTACTATATGTCATGTAGCATAGCAGTAGAAGTTTATTTTATTCAATGGGGAAAAATGTTCCATGTCATCTTGCATGGTTTATTTTAACTCAGATTTTTCTTTATCCTGCAGGATGGAATCACCGAGAGCGTAAAGATGAAGGGTAAGTTTTCAATTTGTGATTCCCTCACTCCTTTTCTGTCCCTAGCAAAAAAACTTATGTCACTTAGGTGAAATATGGCTATTATGTTGTGCATCAGTAGGGACGAGTGTGTGTAATTTTTAATATTGCACAGTATATAAATTTTTTTCAAAATGTTATAAATAAGGGACAGCGCTAATTGACTGGGAAAAGACGACTTCCATCCCACAATGGTGCACAAATGTGCAAACGTACGACTCCGCCCAATTATCCCAGCGCGAAAACCGACATAAAGAAAATTCCATCCATCCGAAGTGGCCATTTTAGAGCCTTGTTTTCATCTAAGAGTGCACACACATTACGGAAGGAAGGTGGAAGCGTAAACATGGGAAAGAAGTCTGTAGTGGCAGCAGCGTGAATCCCATCTATATTTTATGGATTAGCAGCACAGGCGTTACAATTGCTAATTGATCAGGAAAAAAAAAAGATCAACCCTTCATCGCCGGGCTGCATAAAAAAGTAATAACAAATATTGTCAAAATGTCCTCAAATGAGCATGAGATTCTCCTTCCAAACCGGACGTCGACAAGGTCGTGGTAGTAATTGCGCAGGCCGCATTAGCATAACACGCCCGGAGGGAAAGTCTCACTCCGGTCTGTTTTCAGCAACTCGTTTGCAGCCGCCACGTTGACGAGAGCGAGGAGGAGGAAGTCATAAATAATTCAGGCTTCACCTCACGCACATTCGCCGCCTTCTGATGATTACACAAGTGAGGTCAATTGAGCTTTAATGTCTCCGTTTTACTGGCTGTGTCCAGCTCTCAGATGGGATTTCACAGCAAAATCAAGCAGTAGAGTTCACACAGACAACAACCCAAAAAACCCTCTAAACACAGAGCAAAGACCTTGGCCAATGTATGGATGAATAAATGCCTACTCAAAGAAATGCATTTCCCCTTTCAGTCACGTGAGAATGGATTGTGACAGCAAATAGTATGATTAAGCGCAAAAATGACACAAGTGCAGTCATTATTACCTCATCACACAAAGTGAAATTAATAGCAGAAGTAGTATTTGTATAGCTGGAAAAGAAACGTTGCAAATAAAAGAAAATTCAATCGAACGGGCTGTAACAGAAACCGTCTTCAGTTTTGATAAAAATTGTAAGTGGCTCACAGAGCCTTTATGTGTGTGTGATAAACTACAGTAGAGGCGGCATCTCTAAAAGTGGATCCTGAACTCTTCATTGAAAAAAATCTACTAAGATATCTAGACATATCCAATACACTAAATTGAAAGGTTGCATTCAAATAATCAGAATCGTCATGGTGGAGGTGATACAATAGAATTAACATCCCCTTCCGAGCAAAATGAATGGAGACCAATGATATGATTCTTTTTTTTTTGGCGTGCACCAGGACTAAAAAGCCTTGGCTGTCGCATGAAAGAGCAAAAAAAATGGCAGCCGCATTCGCTAATTGGGAGTCCCCGCACCGAGAGCTCGTCACGAATTCCTGACTCATCAATTTCAGGCAATATTTAGCTTGGCAGACCACCCAAAAGCTGGCTCACTGTCCACCAACCAACCCAACATGGCCTGATGCGACGTCATCGTCTGACTGATTTAAATTATCCCGCCCCTAAAATCTCTCGTTTAATACAATATCCATCCGACAAAGTGCACACATCTCGTGCTTTGGAAAATTTTAATCAATACCTTTTGAGCGGTGCACTTGAAATTCGTTGTTGATTTTAAGTAGCAATTTGAAATGAAAAAGAAGCACAATTACGCGTGACAAAAGCACGGCGGCGTAATTGGAGATTGTGCCCGGCGAATCGGGAAATATTTCCCACCGTGATGGCAGTGCCGGAGACAATCAATGTGACTAATATGTTGAAAGACGCATCTTACTCGCGTCGGAACGTGGCCTCGAAGGGCACATCCTCTGATGAGATCTTGTTTACACGCCTCGGCGACTCGTTGGCACGTTTTTCATCCGTCAGCCTTCATCTCCAGCGTAATTACCTTCATTTGTATGCCGAGAGAGCGTTCGTAAGTAGAGGTTGAACCATTTCAAGCAATACATTGCACAAAATCTTTTCTTTAATAGGTTTGTCGTTTTTTCTGTTATTTTTGTATTTTTTCTCAGTTTTTTATTTTCTCAAATACTTTTGTATTTTTTACATTTTGCCTCATATTTTCTCTTCGGTATTTTGTTATACATGTTTGTATTTTTCTTTCTATTTCATATTATCTAATAAGTTGTATTTTTTTCCATTCAAGTTTTTTGTGTACTACGTAATTGTGTATGTTGGCAATTCTTTTTCTTTTTTTTAGTGTATTGTATATATTTTTTTATTTTTAGTGTACCAGTATTTTGTTGACCAATTGCTCTGTAGTTTTAATATATTAATATAATATATATAATAATATATATTGATTTTTTTTTTATTCATTTAGGTTGTGAGAATGTGTAGTTTCCAAACATTTTGTCTCATATTTTACCCACTTATGTTTTCAACCATAATTATGTGTGTATGCGAGCAGATGCATATAAAAGGTTGCATACTGTGGAAATGCGGGAAACCCCCCGCTTGGTCTGGGCCCCGTATGATGGCGCATCTTATCTCTTTTTTTTCTGTGCTGTAACTACGCTTCAAGAAAATCAAAGTAATCATGTGTCTGTTATGTTTATATTTTGCATCAAATATAGTCTAATTTCCTCTGATGATAATTGACAACACAATTAGTAAATTTGTAATTTCATTCAAAGAAAGTTAATGTGTTGATAAAACACAGCATCTGAAAACTTCGACATCTCTGCAAAGGCGACCGCTCTTGTTTACACAACTGCTATTCCGCAGTTAGTCTTAGAAGAAATAGTGCCTCACCCAATTATGCTTGTCGTTAATGTGTTCTGCGCATGTGTTTGCTCAACCTTAAATAGGTTTCATTATTTGCTATGGCTTTTATGCAACAAAGCTTATTTGCGTGATACTGCACACATTTGTAGGCTAATCTCCTCAAACAATTTTTTGGGGAAGCACAAAGGCAATTAGTCTAATTAGAACAATGAACATTTGAAACAGATGAACACATCTCATTCATGGCCTCCAGCATGCATAAATAATTCATTTTATGTTTTGCCATGAATGGAATACCTCCCTGTAGGAACAATATGTGATGATTTTACCATATAAATCAGATGTCTAATACAAGTAGGCATTGTTCTTTTAAGCAGACTCATTTCCCCAAATAGTGGTGCCTTAGTCACCGAGTGCATTATCCACTTATGGAATAAATACCTAATTTGCAATCAGGGTTTCTTGCAAAATGCAGAGGTCATCTCCCTTGGATTCACCAGTTTTTAACATAAAAAACGATGCCACATTTGGAAAATGTCTACCAATTAAAAAAAAAAAATCATTAACATTTGAGTTTGCTTGCTGTTCAAAGCCTTAATGTGAACATGAACCAAAGCATTTTGAAACCCAACAACTGAATGGCTCCAGAGTGAACGCAAACTCCAGTATTTTCTGACCCTAAACCCAATGGAGAGTTGCAGATTTTTCTTTTCCCCCGTTAAAAATAAATAAATAAAATAATAAAACTCAGACTCAGTGAGGTAGAAGTCATCAATGTTTCAAAGCCAAGCAACTTAGTGGCGTTCCTCCGAAGGGAAGGAGAAAGCTCTTAGGCCTCAAATAGCTACTCATAAAATCTTCACGACTTGTTTATGCCAGCAGGAGCTCAAGTGTTGTCACTGGTGCAGCAATTAGCAGAGGGAGGGACCGTGTGAAGGGGGGTGAGAAAGCAAAGGGTGTTTTTTTCCCCCCTCGCATTTTCCATCTCGGCTTGACGTTTGTCTTTGCTGAGTCTAAAACATCTTTCCATCATTTCTTTGTCAGCAAAGTGGCACCGTACTGGTTCCGTGAAAGTGGGGGAGGGAAAAATCTGCCGCCGGTGGCGTATTTAATGAAACCCGTGCATACATTAGTCCATCTTTGCATGACAACAGGTGTGCTAAAAATACACTCGCTGTGCACTCCAGCTGAGACCTGTAAAAGTGTCATGATATTGTCTGTGTTCTTCTGCATGTCCTCTTAAGGGTGTGTCGGTGAGCAAACCAATAAAAAGGGGTTTTGTAACATTACATTTATAATGAGCCAGGTCTGACAGTCAAAATGCATCTCTGACGTTGACTCTAATGTTTGATGCTAGGACCGTTTACTGATATTAGTGTTTCAAATTACACTGGTGCAAGTAAACCTTTCAAGAGTTCTTTTTTGTGCTGATTCCAAATCCACCCATCTTGTTATCTCGAGCGCATCCGGTTTTCATGATAATGATATATTTAATAATAAAATTATGTGTATATAATTATGTGAATAGCACTAGAATAATACACCTTTGGTGGCGACTGTCAATCGCAACTGTGCGCATTATGTTCTCAAACAAAAACTGTATCTCTCGTATTGAATCTCATTAGATAATATTTGGGCATCATGGGTCATAGGGGAAACAAGCATCTTCTCCCTGATGTCGTCCAACAAAAAGATGGTCATACAAGCGTCCTGGTGACAAATGAGGGCACCCTTCAATGACCCCGCCGGTGGCACAGGACGCTCGCCCCTGCCGCGGCGCGCAAATTCGTGGAATAATCATTACGCAGGAGAGCTGCCGGAAATTAATAAAGTGGCAAATTGACTGTCTCCATTCAGGTCACAGCGCGCTTGCCTCTGTGTGTGTGTATGTGTGTGTATGTGTCAATGTGTCTGTGCCTGTGTGTGTATTAGGAAGATGCCAGAGCTTCCAAATCGGTTTGTTCACGCCAACAAGCACGCCCAGCGGTTGAGGCCTGCCATTTTAGCAAGCGCTTCTATTTGATCCGTCTGAAATAATATGTTTGGTGTTGCCATTATCAAGACTTATATTAACAAAAATGTTCATGGGTTAGTGTGATCCGCTACATATTTAATCATTCATCGATAAATAAATGAGAATGAGAAGTGACGAAACATGACTACACCACAACACCATGTCTTGTTCTCGGCTCCTTGAAATCCCAAGTTTAATTTGGTTTTGGCTCTTGATTTGGCTCAAGCCTGAGAGTCTTGACTCATTTCAAAGCCCTCTAAGTCTTGGCCATGATTCGCATCCCAACCCATGATAATCTTGTACTTGGTTTCTTCTCCTTCGAGTTTTGATCTTAATCTAAACCCTTCAAAATCTGCTCTCAAGTCTTGTAGTTGGTCTTGGCTCCCTTAATTCTTGATATTAAATCAATTTCTTGGTTTACCAAGCATGTTATTTATGGATTGTGTGGGTATTAGGTAGATTTACCCTTTCTGACCATCTGCAAAAGTACAGGTTTGTTTCATCCCTTTTGCGTTTCCAGGTTTGATGAACCACCACAGCGACCCGCCTCCATGCGAGCACAAGTACTGCGGCCTGGGCCGCCGCTGCTCCGTCAATCCGGAGACGGGTCGAGGGGAGTGTAACTGCTTGGAGCATTGCAAACCTCACTACAAGCCTGTGTGCGGCTCAGACGGGAAACTTTACCCCAACCACTGTGAGCTGCACCGCGCGTCCTGCTCGGAACGTCGCAGGATTACCATCGTTCACGGCGAAGAGTGTTTCTACAAAGGTATGAGCTCATGTGACCTTTTGTGAAGGACATGTGGGATTTGCGGGGTATTGTATGCAACGAATAGTAACCTTTACAGATGCTGATCCAACATCCTGGTTGCCTTTCCGACTGGATTATACTGGGATTTTTGCTAATACCGGCAATATGGTGATATGAGGTGCTTCAGAAGTGTGTATCCTGACAGTTCCGTGCCTAAATGTCATGGCTTAGCTCTGAAATGCTCACCAATGACATGATTTTGAAACTGAAGTAGTGGACTTAACTAGTGGAACATCCCTAGAGTTGTACAATTTGGAATCTGACTCCAACACGTAAGAAGAAAAATAGCTCTAAAGTTGGACAAAACTTCAGAGTTCAAACCATTTGATCTGGACTGAGGTGATGCAACTGAGAATTTGGCTAAATGGGGAAACTTGGCAATATGCAAAGTCATGCGGAAGTGCCAGCACTGGAACTGCAAGATATCGTACAAAAACACGTGGGGGCTGGTCATCTAAATTCATCACTATACGTATGTATCACCGCTTTCTTCTCAGTTTGTCTCAATTGCTTTGTTAAGTTATAATATACTTGCTAAAAAGCTGTAGCTTGACCTCAGAACTTGATGAGAAGTTGACTTTTCAATGTAGAACACAAACATTACACACAAAGAGCAATAGAAGTGATCAACAGCCAAACTTCAGCTGCTCCACTCATCTCTTTGGCAACCTCCCAAACGTCATTACTGGCTTCCCATCTAATCTTTGGTACTGTTGGAAGTAGGTTCCAATTCTGGCATGCAGATAGAGAAAAGTGCCGACTCTGGGCCTTTCTGACTTATGGACTGGATAAAACGGCAACGCTCCAGTAAAGTTGATGATGTGATTTTACACGCCGGTCAAAGGCATTTTTATGGAGCTTGCTGAAACAACACATTACGAGGTGACGCTTAACTGCAGTTAAAGTAGGAAGAGACGGGACGATGCACTTGGAACGTTAGATTAGCACAACACAAAATTTCTCGATATGAGCCAACGCTCATGGAACGGTACGGCTGTCAATCAATCCAAAAGTGAGGTCATACTGAGACAAAAACCTTCCACTCTGACCTTGCACAGTTATAAAAGTTTCTTGCATAATGGCATTAAGTCATCAAACTTCATCTCGTTGACGTTGCGACGCGTCTTTGGCAGTCCGTCAAAAGACGTGAAAATGGTCTGTGGTGCGCAAAAGACCGGGCAGTGGACGGCTGCCATTATCTGTTTTAAAATCACCTAGCTGTCTCACACAGTCTCATATTACAAGTCATAGTTGGGCAGTTAATTCCTCGAAGCTGCCACGTGGAAAAACGGTTGCTAAGGGCCACAGCAACACGCTAACTCAATTGTATTCAAAATTAATTTCTTGTTGCTGCTCTGGTGCAACCTCTGGTGCTCATATGAGAACCACACCAAAATGTTTATATGCACCCCTGAAAATAGCAGACTTTTGTTTTTTTCATGGCTGCACTCATGATAGAAAGTACACCAAACTTCATGTTGCTAAATTGTGTTTGACTGGAGCACTTTCACTCAAAGTTTTCCATCCCTGCAGCGTAAAAATCTTCTCCCCAATCCAAAATGTCCACAGGCACCTCACAGCAAACATGGTTTTGATATCCGTACGTGCTTGTGCTCCCAATTCCTCAAGTTGACTCCCTTTTACAAAAATATGATAGTGACCAGATGAATAAATCATCATTTTTTAATCCACAATGAGGCAGATGTGCTTTGCTTGTATAATAGATAACTCGCAGCAGCGTGTAGTCGCAAAGATAGAATGCCCAAAACAACATATTATGCATATCGCAAGACATTTGTACTGCGGCGTTTGTATGGAATTTACATATCCGCAGTCCTCCTCTGGTACTTTACATGGCCTGTAATCTGAAAGGCATGCATAAATACATAAGGTGAGCTATTAACATACTATATGAGAGTGGAATTACAGATGGAATATTATGTTGAAAGGATGGAAGTGTTTAGTTGCAGCACAGTCACACAAGACTTTGTTTGTTGTGTTGACGGAAGGCTCGAGTTAGTTGAGGGGTAGGATGTCACCAGATCATGACAGTCCTTATCACACTGCGCTGTGATATACATTTGATGCGAGGTCTGGGTTATTTTAAATTGCAAGAAAGGGAGGGGCGGGGCTAAACAGTTGATTTTAGGTGAGGTGTATTTTGTTCATTTGGTTGATTAACGTGAATGTCTGCTGTATTATTTAACTGTTTACGCCAAATGAGTTTAAAACAGAAGAAGTGGTGGAGGGCCAAACAGTTCATTTGAGGAGAGTTGGATATTTGTTCAAACATCAAATTGTTCGTTTGAACATTCTTTATTTTGGAGAGAGAAAATATATTTATTTGAGGGGAAGTATTTAGTGTGTATGCACATAGTTCTTGTGATATGATATCAATACAACTATAAGTTACATTGGTTGATGCAAATTGTCTGCTTTTATTCTGGAGAGGAAAACAAACGTTTATTTGAGGGCGAGCCTTTTTTTTTTTTGATGCACCCAGTGATTGTCAATATGTTTACCGGATTTACGCAAAAATTAGTTTGGAGTGTGTGGGCATCAATTAGGTGGGAGGCTTTTTTTCCATTCCGTTTCAGCAAAACTGAAGTTTAAAACAAAAAAGGGTGAGGTGAGCATTTAATCAAATACACAATTGTGTTTTATTTAATTCCCAAAGTGATTGAGGCATGATGCGAGGATAACATGATACCTCGAGGCGTATATTTACTCGGCAAAAAAGGTATCTATTAGACGGCAATGTCGTAATCAGCAATATTTTCCCCCCAGTGATATTTGTCACTAGTCAAGTTTTATTAGGTGAAACTACAGTTTAAGGGTGGAGATGACAAGGGTGTATTTGAAGTGAGGCATCTTATTAGCTCTCATGCTGGTGAATGGTCTTTTCTCTCGTAGATTGTAGGTGTGTGTGTACGAATGGGAACGTGTGAATGCTGCATGTTTGCGTCAAACAATGCACATGCTGTACATCCACAACAAAAGTGATGAAGAGCAGTAATTAGGATCTTTCCACAAACGTGTTGCTTCAAACACCCGTGGCAGCACCAACAAGAACATCAACAACAAGAAGCAGAGGCCCCTGGAGAGCCTCCGCCATAACGAGGCGTCTGTCTGTCTGTCCCAGTGGAGACAGAGAGATGACTTGCTCTCCTTTAATGACTTGTTGGCACTCGGTAGTTAATTATGAGGTCATCCTGCAGGCGTTGTCTAATGTGAGACAATGATTTCACATTGTACTGTACATATTTGTAGTTCTTTATTATCCAAAATAATGATAAATAAGGTAGATGTTTATAAAAAAGAATATAATGGAAAATCAAAACAGGGCGGCACGGTGGCGCACTGGTTAGCAATGAAATGTACATTATTATAAGAAATGAAATGTGTGTACAGGTTAAAATCCTCTATTTATTTTGAATGTGGAACAACCCTGAAAAGCTCAGCACACTGACCAACATAAAGATTGTGAGAATAAGGATACAATTTAGCCCCATCCCTCACTCCTCACTGTACATCGTTCATACTTTGCTCTTCTTTTTTTTTTCAATGAATATTTCATGCATAGATTCGACACGCCTTTGATATGCACTTGCTGGCAAAAGAAAACACGCATACTGTAGCATTCTAAATCCTTTACACTATACATCTCAATCTGACAAGCCTGTAATCTTATTGCTGATGGAGGTTAGACGATGACTGTGTGCATGTGCGCACATGATCAATAGGCTTATTTATAGTGCCTGCCTTGAGACCTCGCTGTATCGATTTGAATGTTCATTGCGCCGAGCCCCAACAATCAGATGACAAATTGGCTGATTAAGCGTCGTGGATTATTGTTCCCTCCCCAAAGCACCAAGTGAGACATCTATGACTCACATTCATTAAAAGGAAACTTCTGTGTAGCATTTGAATGTGCGTAGGATTTTCATTTTACTGCTCAGGCAATGTTTTGAATCATATTCTTAACAGTATTAACTCTGTCATACAAGTGTCAAAATGTAAAGTGTCTTGAAGAGTCTGCAGTGGTAAAACTGCCAGCAACATTTGAATGCCGCTTCCCTTCCTTAACCTCTCTCCTACTTGAGTATCTGACCAAAGACACATACCCTCACGATCATGATTCTCACGAGTGTGATTCTTAAACATGGCCATGCATCATAGCATATTGAAAGTACATAGTCATGTTAGTCAGAAAAAAACATGTCCAGCTTTAAGAAAATAGCAGTGCTAGCTGAGCTAGCATTAGCAGTGTAAACAAGCTGATGTTAGCCACGGCTGCTACGACTACAATTGAGATGTTAAATATCATTTTGCACCGGACTATAAGGCGCACCTTCAATGAATGGCCCATTTTAAAACTTTGTCCTTATATAAGGCGCACCGGACTATAAGGCGCACCATTAATGCATCATGTAGTATTTGTAATCAAAATCAAATCATTATCCATTTTATCTTTTTTATTTCAACTTCAGACTCAACAAATTACTTTATAATCACAAAATAATGATCCATAGTCTTTTTGATTCATGATTCATAGTCTTCAGCAGACCACTTATGATTGATTTCATGACACAATGCTTCGGGACAGTTTAAATTTAGGAATTTGGTCCATATATAAGGCGCACTGTCGGCCTTTGAGAAATTTTTAGATTTTTAGGTGCGCCTTATAGTCCGGAAAATGCGGTACTTGAAAAAAATCAAGGAATAATCAGAACTATTACTCTTGGTTCTCACCGAAATGAACTCGTCATTCCATAGAGAGCTTCCAACTCTTGTTTTGTGTGACTTTAGAGACTTAGTTTCTTGAAGTGAAGCAACGTGTCTTGTTTTGGTGTCACCGCGATAAAACCAAACAAAGAGTAGTAGTGTATTTAATATTTGTGTATGTATTCATTGTGCTAGCGAGGGGGGGGGGGGGTTACGAAATGGAGCTGCATTCACCTCTGGCTATGTAATTTGTGTGAGATGACTGTTCCAATATTTGTTCACCAGTTTGTGTTTTGTTGTATCTGAGCTATTTGTTGGCATTTGTTTTGACGTAAACAGTTTTAAAAACACTTTAGTGTACCACTGCTGGACTCTTTGCTACCACACACTTGAGGAGGAGGAGGAGAGCTTTGACTGGGTCATCGTACCGTGGGCGCCTTCTCATATCAAAGCTATGAATAGTCCACTCCACACCGTCCCCATCGCAACCTTCCCTGTAGAACTTTCCTCCCGTGTAATTAAACTGCACTCTAGAACCCAAGTGCGACCTTACCTATACCTCTCATTAAATCATCATTAGGAGATATTAAAAGTTCCCTTCATATCAAAGCAGGAGTTCAAATCTCCATGGAGACCGTGTCGAAAAGTGCAAGTCACTAAGAATAACATTGACAGAGATACAATAGGCTTTGATTTATGAAGGCTTGAATGTTAAAATATGAGTTAATTTAATTAAAATGTGAATAGATCCATCAAATTATTATCAAGGATTACATTGTGCAATAGAATATTTAGTCATTATACTGAAGCTTTTTCATGATCATTTGACGCATGACTATCATGCATTGTATATGTTTCAAAGAGGCTTAATGTAAGAGAAAGATGGATACAAAGATGATGTATGGATAGATGGATAGCTAGATAGCTGGCTAGACGTATCCAGGTCAACAGGACCATCAAATATTGGAGTCCAGGAGGTGTATTCATTGGTCTTGCTGGATGAATGGTCGGAAATCGAAATGTTTGCTGATGTATGGAGTCATCTGCCGTATTGGCAGCCAGTTCCACCGCGTCCCCCGCCTACTTGGCAAGCGGGAGGACGACAAAGTAATTTATCTACGAGCTGCACTCCAGGAAGGCAGGATGTGGAGTCCCTCAGGACTTGGCTTTGGAACGAACACCCCCTAAAATGACTGCAATGAGCCACAATTCCATGATTAATATAGAAATTACAGAAACATTTACTTCCATTATAGTATGTTATATTCAAACAAAATGGGGGGAAAAAAGTCCCATACACGTCTATTTGTACATAGAATGTTTCAATAACTGAAATGTACTGAAATGACTGGTAGGTATTTGTAATTAAGCTTACTGTGATGAATATTTGGCTCAAACGCAGCCATAGCAAACTCCACGCAGATGTTAAATTTTCTAGTTTGGCGGTTTTGGTTTTCTTTATTTGTTTAGCCTTTATTTACGTAGGTATGGCTTTTTAGAACTAATTGTAGTATTCTGTATAAATGAAGTTGAAATGAGTTGACTGGATTTTACTTTGGCTTCCTTCCACATTCCAAATACATGCATGTTAGTTTCAGTGAAGATGATTCAAAATTTTCTGTCAGCGTACATGGTCAGTTGTCTATACGTGCCAATGAGCAGTCACATGACAACTCTGTTTTTATTCACCCAAAAGTAATATACGTGAGAGTTATTCACTCAGATGGCTTATGTTGTAGCACTGCCGAACAAGTGGCGGGGTTCAACATCTACTCTGACAGAATCTCCAATAACACCGCAAAAAGTCACAGGATTCTCCAGGCGCTCGTATTCACTATTTGAGGAAGTGTGGTAACCCCACTCACAAAGCCGCCTCGGCAGAGGTGATAAAATATAAAAGGCAAGGCTGCTGAGACGGCGACCCTTCCCGTTAGCATCACCTTTTTGTCAAGTCGACGGCTTTAGGAGGCGATCGATGAAGGCTGAGGAGGATGCCACATGCGGCACAATAGATCTATGGGATTACATCACTTAAGTTCGGATGGATGGTGATGATGAGAGTTTGTGTGTGTGTGTGTTCACCTCTCTCTCAGGGAGGATTACCAGTCAACCTCAAGAGACGTCTTGATAATCGTGTTTGCCAGTTTGCCTGCAACAGTGATCCACTTTTTGTACGCCAGAAACCAATAGGGGGACTTTAATTTTGTGTTCAAATGATTATGAAAACCATCATAACTGTGGTCTTGATTAAGCTTATAGAGATAAAAAATTGGTAAAGTTGCAAAAGCCAACAGAGCTTACTGCGATCACTCAAGCCCATTTTGAATTTCTCATTTTTCTTTATGAAACTCTACTTTCTAAGTTCTTTGTTGCACTTTAATAAAATACTGGTTAAATTGCATAGCATTCATCGAAGTCCCTTGCTTGTCCAGCATAGGGGTGAACTTTATTAAGCCTTTAAATCAAGCAGCGACCATGTGACAGCTCATCCCAGGAATGATTCCTCCCCTGCAGAGAAGCTAGCATTTTGTTATTTGTGGCGCAGGCAACACGAACCTGAGTGCTATGCCGGTGTTTTTGTTTCAGTTGTTTTGGTTTCCTTCAAGTACCAATAAAGGTTATTTATAGTAATCAACGCACGGCCACTTTGATGGTGTCTGAGCTGCTTTATAAGGCCGTGCAGTAAAATCCGCAGTGATAGATGCTGCTTAGGTGTTTATGGAAGTGAACACAATTGATTGAATTGAGTCATTAACAAGTCAACTTGACACACCTTTGCTCACGACTAATGCTACTGACCGAGTAACACTCTACATTTAGTACTAAAGTCACCAGAGGATGCAATCAATCCATGCTTGGCTAGTTGAATGCCTAAATGGGCTGATGTAAAATCGAAAATAGAATTTTGTTACGCAAAAGTGAATGAAGTAAGGTAAGGGCATGGTAAAAGGGCTGATCACCTAAAATGGCATCTCAGAGAAACCAAGAACGAATGACGACGTGCCGTTGCGATTCTCAACGTGTGTACACGGGCGCCCACTAGTGGTATGTAAAACAATCACTGGCCAGTTTGGTTCGAGTTAACTTTTGGTTGCAGTTAATGTTGAAGATCAGTACATTTAATCTTTAGAAACTCCCAACTTTTTAGCGGCTTGCAATTGGGACTTGAACATTTTATCGTTAGTGCTTTCAAAACATGTGGATATATTTTTTTAAAACCAAATTAATTGATTGCAGCACGAGATAAAGCTCATGACATTCAAACATTTCCCATCCACAAAATGAAATTCATGAAAAAAATCGATCGACTGATTTTTCCCTCAGTCGTAGTTAAACTAACAAAAAGGACCAAGTATTGTAAAACAGTAACATATTCTGCTTGGAATTCACTAAATGTTAAGGGACATTGAAGAACGTTTTACATTCATTATATTAATCAATCGACATTTATTCAGCTACCAGAATTTTATTCTGCCAAATATCGTAATCAGCATCGCTATAAAAATATCCTTATCGGTCCGGCACTAGCCTTAAAGAGATAAGACACCGGTGCTCTTGAAGTGAACTGTGAATGCATGGCGTCATACGTTAGTTTACTGCCAAGCTCAGGTGTCGCGGCCCGCACTCGCCCTTCAAGATTGCCATCAGTGACCTGCGCTTCAGGCCAGCTCGCTTGTCACCATGCTGATGGATGGTGGGAGCGGCTACGACCGCGGCCAAGGCCACGGGCGGATGTGCTGTTCGCGACTCGCATTTCGTTCTTGGCTATTGAGCCACAGATTTTTTTATTTGTGAGTGAGATAGAAGAACAAGGTGTGATTTTGATTGTAGAAGGCCTTTCAGTTGCGACCTTGCGCAGCATTGTTGTTCATGACGCTTTGTGTGAGGCATCACAAAAAAGACATGGACTGCCTTGTCATTGTCACGTTGCATATTACAAAGAAGGAAATACTTTTCAAAGATTTTATTCAATTAAATTACAATATATATATATTACATTTAAAATGTATTATATGTACCCATACACACATAAATATCCACTGTATATATCTATCATACAATTTAATATATTTTTCGGGGGACTCAAAAAGATTTTGGAAGTTGGTTTTCCTTGAGAAAATAAGAATAAAACAATGCCACAAAAGAAACTTTTTTGATGAGAAAAACATTTTAGTCTTACAAGAATAAAGTTAATTAAAAAAAAAAGACTTAAGAAAAGAATAAAACAATTAACGCTTACTTATTTTGTGGATATGCGATAAACAATGAGATGAGGAGACAAAGGCAAGTTGTGTCTACTCTCCACACAAAACAGAGTCTTTCTAAAGCAAGCAGCAACCTGTTCTCCTTCAACCTTTTTGGATTTATCATCCCTTTGAAACTACTCACAGGTGTTACAGGGGTCACCACAGTACTTTAGTCAAAAAGTGATTGGACTGTAACATGAAAAAAAAAACTGTACTGTAATTTTAGGTTTTAGAAAAGTTGACGTTTTTGGACATTTTTGATGTTGGTTTCCATGGCAACACATTTCGCACAGTTAAAAAGACGCAACAAGAGGATTTGTCACGCGTGACTGTACTTACAATCACAGGGCGCAATCAATATAAATAAGGTTTCATGTGGGAATAAATGTGCTATTACACTAAAGAACGCCGCTGGGAGTCTTAGAGCAGACACGTCTTCACAACCTTCACCTGCTTTTGTCTGGGTGGATCATGCATATTAGCCACTTCCAGCTATCTCATTTTGGTTTGGCACTTACAATAAAAAGCCATCCATCTTTTTGATACAGCCGCTTTTTGACAAAACAGAAAATATATCGCTTGGTCTCATCTCAAGTGCCTGTGAACCAGCTTTAATAAAAGCATCACTTAAGCTGCAGTCCTACAAGGCTCAAGTCATATTCATTTGAGGAAACATTGATCATTTTTAAGAAAGCAAATATTTGCTTGACAAAATAGCTTTTTTTCCCCAAAGAAAAGTCGATATTGAATGAGAAGACTCATTTTTGAGAAAAGTGTTTTCCAAGAAAGATTTTAAAACAAAAAAAAAAGTAAAAGAGGATTGAATTGCTTAATACATTTTGTGGCACTAAATTTGTTCATCGAAATGTTCGCATTGAACTGAATAGAAATACAAATAATCTGTTCCACCCTCAGAACTAAGGTATCTTATCTTTATCGGTTGTGTGATTATAAACAACATAGAAATAAGTGAAAGCACGTTTAAAATAAACAAAAACAAAACAAAACTTATTTTATAGCAAATTACTGCACATCGTTGCCTTTTTGATTCCACTGCTGTTTGTGTTCACCAAAATGGCCGCCATATTCAACAATGCAATGTGGCTTTTGCATTGCATTGTAGGATGTGGCGGACATTTACAGGAAATTGGTCATCAGAAATTTTGTTCGTAAATTGAACCGTTTGTCAACGCAGCTGTCCATCAGCTGAGTTTCCGCTGTAGACTTTGCGGAATACTGTTAGCGTGCAAACAATCGTGTCAATATCACGCATTTGTCTATTTCTCCATTTGCATTAAGAGAAAGAAATGCTTGTGATAGTGGCTAGTACTGTACCTCTGAGCCTGAGCGTGTGGTCGCGTGTGCGCCGCAACGTGACGGCCGTGACCTTCACATTCCCGAGGGTCCGCCGACAGCCATTTATCTTTTATTCATTGTGCCATTTGCGAAGCGGGCGGCTTGTCTGATGCTGATGCTTGTCAAGAGATGTCACAACAGTCCTGTCATAGGCGAGGCATCACCACATACTTTTTACTCCTTTCACAGCGCAAAGACTTGTGTCCAGTCAGAAACACAACGTGACGGCGTTCCGTACTATACTCATTACAAGAGAACATTACACAGGAGAAAACTCAACACGTGACTTGAAACATTGAACGTCTTCTTGAGCACTTGTGGGTTAGATCTCTCAGTTTCTTCTTAATCTTATTAAAACTAAAGCAGCCGGGGTGATCCTCGTCTTGCTTGGCATTTGTGCCACATTATTCAAAGTTCTATTTAAAAATTTATTATTTATGGTGCCTCAAACCATTGTTTTTCCAATAACGCCTTGGGTGGTTGTTTTCAGTTGCAGCGAGTTGCTACTTTATATACAATAGTGTGAAAATTTGTTATTTTTTGTTTTTGCACACTTAAATATTTCTTATCATTAAACACATTTAATTATTAATCAAAGACAGCACAAGCAAACAGATTGCAGTTTTTCAACAAAGGTTTTTTCATTATTAGGAGAGAGAAACAAAAAATCCAAACCTCCATGGCCCTGTGTGACCAAGGGATTGCCCCTAAACCTAATAACTAGTTGGTTCACTCTCAGCAGCAAGTGAAAAGTGAAAGTGAAATCAAGCGTTTTCTATAAGTGGCAATGAGTCTTGCACATCTCTGTGGAGATCTTTTGACCAGCTCTTCCTTGAAGATTTGCTTTAATTCCGCATCATCGGATCGGTAACATGGGTTTCTAGTAAGAATGGCCTTCAATAGTTTCTTTTCACTTAATAAATCAAATCAGAATATAAAACAACATTTTATATTTACTTGGGTTATCTTTGTCTTTGTTACAATTTTCTGTCCTCTATAGATTACAATATTTTTTATTTGAAATTACATTTTTGCTGTCCTTACTAAAGGGATCTCATTCAAGCTACTGAATATTTCAAATGCTGTTTACTTGCTCTTACAACTTTTATCTCATGACGCCACGGAAATTCGGAGTAAAAATAAAAGGATGGCAGAAAAAAAAGCTCTCCAAGTACATATTCATGAAAAATCTCCCCAATGTTGGATTGAGGTAGTGACAGCAGCAGATGTCGCGGGAGATCTGACAGTGACTCTGCTCCGAGTTTGACTCACGGCCTCCTTGTGGCCTCTTCGCGTCACTGATGTTAGAGCCTGTGATGGTGGCTTGCAGAAGGCAATTTCTGATCCTGTCGCTCGTAGGGTTGTCACTAAAGCGGAGGCAATTGAAGAGTGTCACCAATTTGGCCAGTTTTTTAACAATATTCACAAAACTCATCAAGGAACCGACCAAAAATTAAACAGGAAATCGGCCATTTTTAAATGCCGTTGACCTCTATGTTAGCATCTCATACTAGCTGCCAACTAGTCAGCTTTGACAAGACTGAGTGAAGCTGTCTCACGCTAGCTGTGCAGTTTTAAATTACGATTGTAGTCGAGATCATTTACGGTAATATGACTTGTGACGTCCTCCTGAACGATAAAGAGTGTTTCATTGTTTTTAACCTACTCATATGAAACTGAGTGAGTGGACTGCTTCATCTTTCAGTCCTCAATTAAACGCCACTTTTTTTTCTCCTTCTAGGTGACCGCTGCAGACTGAGCGACTATCGGCGTCTCAAGGCCAAGTTCTTGGACGTGTACGACAAAAGACATGCCACGACAAAGGTGGCGAGTGGGAGCCGCAAGGACAACATGGCCGCCAGGAAGCAGCTGGTCGACGCAATGTTCAGAGGTTTCGACGCAGACAGAAATGGGCAAATCTCAGCAAGCGAACTTTCACAGGTAAATGGAGACCAGTCCATTCATTTTCAGTTGAAGATAAACACAGATTTTTTGTACCTGAACTCCTCATCTAGAATTTAGCCAATCACCAAATTTGAATTTGACATTGTTTGACCAAGTCATAATTGAGTATTTTTGGAAAACAAGAAACATACAGTGAATTCAACCAACATGAAGAGTCCAGTTGCCTTGATTCAACCTTTGTAAATTAATTATTTGAATTAATTGAAATTCAATGACAGGAAATTATATTAGGTAGAGAAGATACTAAACACACGGGTGAGACTGTGGAAGTTGTGACCTTTCATTAGAACTTCCAGGCATCACAATAATGTTAGTAGCATTTCTAAGAAAGTAAGAATTCAGAGAAAAAAGTTGTAATCTTACGAGACTAATGGTGTACCGTATTTTCCGCCCTAAAAGGCGCATCTAAAAACCTAAAATTTTCTCAAAAGCCGACAGTGCGCCTTATAGGCCAGTGCGCCTTATATATGGATCAACTGATGAATTTGTTGATCCATACTGGTTGTACACAGTGCTCTGCCAAAATGTTTCAGTACGTTTTAGTACGACTAATAAATTACAAGGTCGCATCGCTTCCCAGCATTACGGCAACTGTAGTCAGGGGGCGTCACCGAATAGCTGTTGTACCCGCGAGGCTATTTCCTGTCAAAATAGGCTGCTCTGTTAATGTTTCGAGTAAATCTACGGATCGATATGGAAGGGAAACATAGGTAAGTAGTACCAATGCGTTAGATCGAACTTTAGTCAGTTCCGATCATTTTATAGGAGATCGTTTGAGAAACGCGATTGTTTACACTTTGCTGAGGCTCATGGGAGATTGCGAGGTGAGGCTCGTGAGACTTTGCGGATGGCTAATGCTATTGCGATAGCTGCTATACGTACCAGGCTATTTCATGTCAAAATAGGCTGCTCTGTTAATGTTTCGAGTAAATCTACGGATCGATATGGAAGGGAAACATAGGTAAGTAGTACAAATGCGTTGGATCGAACTTTAGTCAGTTCCGATCATTTTATAGGAGATCGTTTGAGAAACGCGATTGTTTACACTTTGCTGAGGCTCATGGGAGATTGCGAGGTGAGGCTCGTGAGACTTTGCGCATGGCTAATGCTATTGCGATAGCTGCTATACGTACCAGGCTATTTCATGTCAAAATAGGCTGCTCTGTTAATGTTTCGAGTAAATCTACGGATCGATATGGAAGGGAAACATAGGTAAGTAGTACAAATGCGTTGGATCGAACTTTAGTCAGTTCCGATCATTTTATAGGAGATCGTTTGAGAAACGCGATTGTTTACACTTTGCTGAGGCTCATGGGAGATTGCGAGGTGAGGCTCGTGAGACTTTGCGGATGGCTAATGCTATTGCGATAGCTGCTATACGTACCAGGCTATTTCATGTCAAAATAGGCTGCTCTGTTAATGTTTCGAGTAAATCTACGGATCGATATGGAAGGGAAACATAGGTAAGTAGTACAAATGCGTTGGATCGAACTTTAGTCAGTTCCGATCATTTTATAGGAGATCGTTTGAGAAACGCGATTGTTTACACTTTGCTGAGGCTCATGGGAGATTGCGAGGTGAGGCTCGTGAGACTTTGCGGATGGCTAATGCTATTGCGATAGCTGCTATACGTACCAGGCTATTTCATGTCAAAATAGGCTGCTCTGTTAATGTTTCGAGTAAATCTACGGATCGATATGGAAGGGAAACATAGGTAAGTAGTACCAATGCGTTAGATCGAACTTTAGTCAGTTCCGATCATTTTATAGGAGATCGTTTGAGAAACGCGATTGTTTACACTTTGCTGAGGCTCATGGGAGATTGCGAGGTGAGGCTCGTGAGACTTTGCGGATGGCTAATGCTATTGCGATAGCTGCTATACGTACCAGGCTATTTCATGTCAAAATAGGCTGCTCTGTTAATGTTTCGAGTAAATCTACGGATCGATATGGAAGGGAAACATAGGTAAGTAGTACCAATGCGTTGGATCGAACTTTAGTCAGTTCCGATCATTTTATAGGAGATCGTTTGAGAAACGCGATTGTTTACACTTTGCTGAGGCTCATGGGAGATTGCGAGGTGAGGCTCGTGAGACTTTGCGGATGGCTAATGCTATTGCGATAGCTGCTATACGTACCAGGCTATTTCATGTCAAAATAGGCTGCTCTGTTAATGTTTCGAGTAAATCTACGGATCGATATGGAAGGGAAACATAGGTAAGTAGTACCAATGCGTTGGATCGAACTTTAGTCAGTTCCGATCATTTTATAGGAGATCGTTTGAGAAACGCGATTGTTTACACTTCGCTGAGGCTCGTGAGACTTTGCGGATGGCTAATGCTATTGCGATAGCTGCTATACGTACCAGGCTATTTCATGTCAAAATAGGCTGCTCTGTTAATGTTTCGAGTAAATCTACGGATCGATATGGAAGGGAAACATAGGTAAGTCGTACCAATGCGTTAGATCGAACTTTAGTCAGTTCTGATCATTTTATAGGAGATCGTTTGAGAAACGCGATTGTTTATAGAGGGCTCGTTGGTTATTGGCTAGTGGATGCATACCGCAACCCTAGTCAACCTCAGTTTGATGCAGTATAGCTTCTATTTTATGCGCCTTATAAGCCGGTGCGCCTTATATATGGACAAAGTTTTAAAATGGGCCGTTCATTGAAGGTGCGCCTTATAACCCGGTGCGCCTTTTAGGGCGGAAAATACGGTAATTAAAAGGTAAAAATGTATATCTTAAAAAAGGCGTAATAGTATGAGAATATGACTACTTGTTTTTTGAGGCAGGAATTTTAAGTAATAAAAGCCAACATCTTACGAGTAAAGCATTGACAAACTATTTTAATTTTTTTATGAAAAAAGTCAGACTGTTGCAACAAAAATGTGACTTTCTTGACAGAGCAAAACTTTAATCTTATGAGAATAAAGATGCTTTTTTTCCAATTTTATTGGAATTGATCCAGTTATTCAATTATATTTTATTAAATGCCTTCAGTCTTTCGGGAGTTCAGGGTAGGTTCACTTTGGTTAGCTTTGTTATCCATCAGAATGTCTCTTCAGATCTATTTTCATGTATTCCTGCTGGAGTTCAGTGTCTTTCTTAGTAACTGTCTGCCAGCCTTGACATCTAATTTTAATATTAACATATTTTTTACATGGTTTTACATTCTTGCCGTGCGTCTCTTGACAGCACGCAAGGAATGAAAGCTTGTTGAGGCAAAATATGTTGCAAAAGTTCAGCCTGTATTTTTTCAACATGACTTTGAAGACACCTTTCTCAAGCTTAGTTGATGCATTTTTTTCTTCAATTTTAATTTGTCTTGAAAATAGACAGAGTAGACATCAGAGATTAACAGTGCTGAACAGATGTTAAGTCTCTGGGAGAAAATGAAATTAAAGTCGCTGTAACTACATTATTGGTTAGCCACAATGTTTGTTATTATGCTCATATAAGGAAGTGTTTTTTCATTGGGCAATGACAGAGGTTGTTGACGGAGTAGAAATAAAAAAATAAATAAAAAAAAGAAAAGCACCGCCATCTTAACACCATCTTTCCTTTCTCGAGGTGACGAAGCACCAAGGTCTGCCTAAGGACATTGGCGAGTGTACATTGTTGGATCTGCTCAAGTACAACGATGTGGACGATGACCAGCACCTCACCAGGGAAGAATTCTACACCACCTTCGGTAGGCTGGCCACGTTTCCTTGGATACCTTAACGATCACCACTGGGAATAAAACCCTGATGTGTAAATAGCATCTTTATCTGATTGCGGCTGCTTGGAAAAAAATTACAAATACTGTTAAGGAATTTTGTACTTTTAAAAAAAACATAGGGTGAGAAGCTCGGTTAGGGTGAGAAGCTCGGTCATCCGGGAGAGACTCAGAGTAGAGCCACTGCTCATCCACGTTGAGAGGAGCCAGATGAGGTGGCTCGGGCATCTCATCAGGATGCCTCCTGGACGCCTCCCTGGGGAGGTGTAGCGGGCATGTCCCACTGGCAGGAGATCCCTTGGACAACCCAGGACGCGCTGGAGAGACTATATCTCTCAGCTGGCCTGGGAACGCCTTGGGATCCCCCGGGATGAACTGGACGAAGTGGCTGGGGAAAGGAAAGTCTCGGAGTCCCTCCTAAAGCTGCTGCCCCCGATGGATGAAGAAAAAATAAAAGTAGTTTGCCAAAATAATTCAAAGAACGTACCGCGCGAGAGAAAGATTATAGAAATGCTTTATAAGACCACAGGTATGGTGGGAAAAGTTAAGGAATAGTTTTCTATTAACCTGGGTTTAGAAGCAATTACACTTGGTGCCGACTTGAGTTCTGTTGGCATCTTATTCTGTTTCCATGCGGCATAACATCTAAATGCCAATTCAACACGTTTGCTTTGAACTCTGGCTCATGAGCCTGCTGACCTCAAAACCCTAATGGATTCGCATTCAATTTGCATTTCTTAATATATTCTAGACCGAAACCTTTGAGTGTTCCATCTAAGACATAGTCAGGTTTTTGCCATGCTTGATTGGGAATAAATGGAAAAATCTGGACGAAAACAGTCCAATATCTTTCTATGTGTAAAAAAAAAAAAAAATGAAACGAAAATGTGTAAAGGGCCTTAGTTGCAACTTGACAAGTCTGTTAGTTCCTCACATCGTTACATCAAAGTATATTGAATCTGTCCAGTGGGGCAGGCAGATGAAGGCTGAACAAGTTTGACGGCTTAGCATTTGCCAAAAAGAAAACAGGTCACACAATAACAAGTCGTTTAGGGCCACACAGGTGCTTGGCGAAGGCAAACACGCGTGCACTACTTTTCCATCCCCTTTGTTCCCCCTCCACCTCTTCACCATCATCATGGCTTTCATGACTCCCTTTCCCATCTGACATTTTGCAGCCTGCCTTGATATCTTTTGACGGGATCTGACATTTGGCTGGCGTGACACATTTAGTGGCAGGGGGCGGCAGAATCCCCGGCCGCCGCCTTCATCTTATCAGCCAATACAAAGTTGTGAGCCAGTGTGTGCGTGTGTGTGTGTGTGTGTGTCTATGTGTGTGTATGAAAAGCTCTTCAGGACCAATCTGCAAACAATGCGAACTCAACTGTGTTGCCTTGAAGAAGCACTTGTTTGGCTGAAACTCTCAAGACAAAATTATTGGCCTTCCCTTGAATATGTCAATATGTTGCCAGGTGCATCAACTTATTTTACGCACGCACGCACGCACACACACACACACACACACACACACACACACACACACACACACACACACACACACACACACACACACACACATGCATTTTAGCCCTAACCCAGTGATTCAGCATGGAGGGTGTTAGAGTGGTGCTCACTCTAACTTATTTTGCAAGAACCACACGGAGACAGTATGCCCTTTTTAAGCATTTGCAAATGGAGAGCCATTCGGCGCTGTGCGTACAGCGATGATCGAATGAGGTATGGCTCAGGCCTCTTGCAAGAACATATTTATTGAGAACAAGCAGGGTGGGGGTGACATTGGACATGTTTGGTGGTCACCTCAGCAACTGGTTAATCTGTGCGGAGGGTCCCAGCTCATTGTTTTACAAGGTCATGGAAACAGAAACTAGTGGAGCATTTTAGAAGACTAAGCAAGAATGTTTCCACACCATTTGGAAAGTTTCAACAACTGAATGGTTAAACTTTTCAGAGTCAAGGAAAGGTAAAAGGTTTAAACAAAGTTAATAATTCTAGTCTACATTCCAACACAATCATACGATCAAGATAATCTGTAAACCCTAACAGAGGGCACAAAGGCGACCCAGCAATCCAGCAATTTCCCATCTCTGGCTGTTGTACGCGAGCCGTAACTGAGGTGGGACGGCACCTGTGTGAAATGAAAGGTTAACCATCGTCAGGACTCTGCAAAGTTAATTTCAACATTTTTACATGATAACGACACCTGTCGGGGGCGCTCCCTTAACAGCGGTGCGTCAGCACACCTTTAGTAGCGTCCATTTATTATTCAAAGCAACGCCAGAATAAATTTACATGGAGAAAACCACCAGGCACACACATCATATTTTAATAAATGACATCAATGTTGCTGCTTGAATAATATGCGGAGTCATGGCTCACTGATTTGTGGATAAGAAATTATGTCCCACCACTCAACACCACATTTCAAATGGAATACACCAGATAGGTTCAAACCTCAGTTATGGTTCCAAAGTCAGAATTCAAGGCACTGATAAAATTAGGATGCAAGGTTTGGGATTCAAATTAGGATTTTAAGACAGGGTGGAGGATTCAAAATTGGGTTTATCATCGGTGTTAATATTTGAAAGGAGGGTTTCAAGGGCTTTGAATCTGACTTGCAAGCTAACTAGGTTTCAAAAGCATTGACCTAGCTGCTGAGCCCATTTGAACTGTGTTGCTAACCAAAATAGCAGCACCTGACGAGACTCCGTGAACACCATCAACAAATGCCAAGTCGCTGAATTCCCTCTTCACACCGTGAGAGTCCTTAATTTTTGGAATAAATTGTAAAACAAAATGTGAGGTGCATAACAAATAGCATGACTGTATCCTCTGTCTGTACTCCCAGTAGCCTTGGCAGGAAAGCAAATATGAAATCATATCCAAATGAACAAAAAAACTTCAGAGAATTAGTTGATGCTGATCTTGTAAAAAAAAAAGTACAAAGTGTGCTGCTTCAGTAGGAGAAAAATGACCCTTTTGGAATTGTACAGACAATGTTGAGTTAAGGCCTATAAAGTAGGCTTGCAAACAGAATTAATGATTCTTCTCCAGGTTACAAGATTGCCTTTGGTTTCAAATTAGGGTTTTAAGTCAGGGTTGCTGCTTAGGTTCCAAACCAGAGTTAGGTTCTTGAGTTTCAAACCTGGGTGAGGTTTTCAAAGTTGGGTATCACCTCAGGTTTAGTTTTTCAAATTAAGTTTTCAAGCCTGGGTAGGGTTTCAAACACAGGTTAGGATTTCAAATCGAGTAGGGCTTCAAAATAGGGTTGCAGTTTGTAGTCATGGAAATGTTTTCAAACCAATGTTAAGGTTTCAAGGTATTGTTTCAAGGATGGTTTATGGTTTCAAGAGTTTCAAAATAGGATTTCTAGCCTGCCACCTTTTTTTAAGTAAGCGTTAACAACTGAAGTCAGGGCTTCAAGCCAGAGGTAGGGTTTCAAGTGTTAAAGTTACCAGCAAGTGTTAAGATTTCATGGCAAGGTTTGGGTTTCAAACTGAGTTAGGGTTTCAAAGTATAGTTTATGACAGGCTCGGAGTTTTGAAGTACGATTCCTGTCGTGGCTAGGATTTCAAAAAACGATTTCAATCCATAGCTTGGGTTTTAAAAAAAAGCATTTCAAGCGCTTGCAGCATTTCAAGACAGAAGATTCAAAATTCAAGGGCTTTATTGTGTTCAATTACGGTGCTTGGACAGGGCTGGTGTTTCAAAATTTTAGTGTGTGAAAAGTGATGCGTAACCGCTTCTCTCTCTATAAAATGCCGTCAAGCATTTTAGCACATCAAATTATGGCTTCTGTACATAATGCACCTTTTAAATGTAGTGGCTGAGGTAGCAGTGTAAAATTGAGTCCAATTATAATTCTTGAGGGAATACTCTGAAAAAAATCAGAGCGGCGCCATGCAGCTGTTTTCCATTCAACAAGGTAGAGTTTTATTTATTATTGCAAGTGGACATTAGCATGCTTGTAGTGTTTGCGGGAGGAGGGACAAATTAGTCACTAAGCGACCTTAAATGCACGCTTCCTTTGAACAAGTTGATATTTTGTTGATTTCAGAGTTGTGTGTTCTTCAAATATGAAAGTCTGACAACACCGTATGCGTGTCGGGATAGTAGTGGCTGGTGGGTCAGAGAAATAAGAAGAAACAATTTCATTTATATTTATTTGGTTTCTCATGGATCCAATTTGTCGGCTACACGTAGGATGAGGGATCGAATACCCCCCAGGGTCAAGTTTCAGCTACCATAAATAAATTGTAGTCATTTGGAATCAGGACTGTTATTAGTGCCATTACGCATGTCAAATGGGATGTGCGGACAGTTTTGAACATTCACAAGTTGGCTCACTTCCTAATGTAAAACAAAACAAAAAAATATCAATGGCTTAGTCACCTGTGTCATCAAGCCACCATCTTTTCATCAGCAAATAGCAACATTCAGTGGCAAAACAAAAAGCAAGTATCAGAGGCAGACTTTTGTAGCCAATGAAGAATGTCTGCTTTCATTTGAAGTGTCCTTTTGTCTATCAAAGCAGCTCGGAGCAGGGGACAAAATGTGGAAGCGAGACGGCGTCAGCATGTGGGCAAGTGTTGCTTTCTTTATTTGGACGTGGGACTCCTCATCAAAGCCCAAAATACAAGAAGGGAAGACAAAAGGGAGTGCTTGTGTTTCCAACTAGTTTCTGTCTTTGTCAGAGATGTGGCATCAAAAACAGAAACCCATCCTTTTTCTTCTTCTGGGAACCGAGGAGCTCTCTCGAATCAACTGAGCCGTCTAAGATCACAGAAACCTTCCCTTTTCTGATCTTGGCGTCTTTTTTCCCATTCCCCGCCCGTGTGCGGAAAAAGGCTTTTATCTGCACTCCGAGGCGTCGAAGTGCAAGCGTTGGTGGATAGCTTCGGTTGTTGATGGACCTGCCTGCGAAAGCCACGAGGCGACGAAGGAGAGCGACGGGCTAAGAGCAAGAGCTGGGTTAAGCGACCGACCTGTAATTTGTCTTCATGCGGTGACCCTCGCGGCAATTTTAAATCTCGCCGTCCCGCTCCTTAATTGCTTATTACAGGTTCGTCGTACAAGGTTGATCCTTCCCCGGGGAGGTCGAGTCACTCCAGCCTGGAAATCTTACAGGGGGGCCAATTACTCTTTTAATAAATATCAAATGAAAAGTACTGCACTTGTTTGATTCACATTCCAAAGGCTCACATTCAGTCGAGCTTCAAATAGTCACAGATTTTGTCTTTTTGGAAGCGATATGCAACAAGCTATTTTTGTTCCCAGCCCAAAGGAATAAAAGTACATTGGCGCATTCTTATGGCCAGGAACTATTTCCGAGCAAGTTGAAGAGCTTCATTCTGACAAAAGTTGTCCTTTTGTGGCAAAACACACACCAATATTCCTGTTGGAAATTCTCTCCGGATAATGACGCTCACCCCAAATGCCATGGGAAATAAAAAAATAAAATCTTATGATAAACATTTTCACACAAGACATATGGCTAGAGCACGAGACACTAACGCTTCCTGTCTTATATGTTCCGTCGGGAAAACTCAGTCAGAAAAAATAATCCCCTCCCAGAAGTTTACCAGGCACTCTTCCTCTGGGGATCAGCTGCAAATGGAGTTTGTAGCTTGTCGCGCATCCCGGCGGCATTACTCGACAAGATTGAACGGTTAGAGGACGACATTATGGGAATGAGATTTCGGATCAGCTGATCCACCAACCAGGAGCTGGACGAGTCTAACTTTGTCGGGTTTCACTGTCCGCAAGGGGAAGAGGCGGAGAATACATTGGCCCTAGCTCATCAAACGACAGATCCAATTTCCTTGCGGATTTACCTTCCACATCTGGAGAATGTCGAATGAGTTTTACTTTCCCAGGACACTGTGAAGACGGTATAAAGTGACCCAAGTTTCAAATTCAGGGTTTTCAGTACCAACTTTGGACCTGTGTTCTGATTAGGTAATTGGCAGAAAGGATGTACAGACCAAACAATGGCTAAGCAATTTAAATTGGGATTTTCTTACAAAATTACAGTAATCCTTCATGAAGGAGTGAGGACAGCAGCGAATAGTAAAAAGCTGCACGTAATTAACCCTGCCAAAAGATGTTTATAATTGCCTGTATTATTAGTTTTACTCTACCAGGAACTATAATCCCCAAAACACTTGAGTATCATTCAAGCTTATCTTACATTTCCCTTGAAAATTAATCAAATATACTTAGAGATGATTTGACTTTGAAAAAAATAACGTGTTCATGCAGCAAACACTCCCTGTGACTTCCATCAGCGATCCAGGTTTATGTGATATACAAATATTGTCTCTGTCGTAATGTGTCACTTCAACATATTTCCTTGACACCAATGTACTTCTTTGGTATTAGGTCGGGTGTTAACTTATTCAGCGAGTGACTGCCGATAAGTTCCGTAAGAAACAACATTAGCAATCAGAAGTTGAATTCATAAATATTGAGTGTGGTCATAATTTTTTGTCAGAAAAAAGAATTGTGACTATTTTTGCTGGAAAAAAAGCCTTCAATCTCATAATGCCAGTTTTTCACTTTTAAATAACACATTCCCATAAAATTCTGACTCTTACCTATGAACATAAAAAGACATCTTTATCGCAACTATTTTTGAAGCTTTAGAAAAATGTCACATTTTTGTTGCTGAATTTGAACTTTTTTTTCCTATGATAGTCCAACTGTTGTCAATATCATATCATAATCGTATAACTTTTTCGTTCCTCTATAAATAGTGTTTCTCAAAATAATACGACTTTGTTCTACCAATTATTACATTTACCGTAAAATATTTTGTAAAATATAATGAACATCAAAATTAACCAAATCATCTAATATGACTGTAGGACTGAGTATTTATTTTCTATTAAAGTTTTGTATGCATACGTATATATTGTATATAAATGTAATTGTAAACACAAAATATAAAATTATAATAAAATAGTAATATTAGTAACGAGAGCAAAACTCCATCACTGGTATTGCATCACGAAGGTATTCATCTTTAAATCATTACGGCTGTACATACAACACAACAATGATAGTTCACAACGAGGTGATGGAGGTTTGGAGCACTGGGCGTGGTTAATCCCCTAATTTCGCTGCTATTCCAACGGCGCTTTAGTCGGCCAAGTGAGAGATTACCAGTTTTAGCTGTGAGCCTCGCCATTCTCTCCGCCCTCTGCTCCCATTGGTCAGTCGGGCTCTTGCAGGTCGGTCGAGGTCGCCAAGACATGGAAGGTTAAGACGGAAATACGCGGGGTCTTTGGGTTTGGGTTTTACACCTTCAGGAGCACAACTAATGGAGTCTGTTTTGGAGTGAAAGCTTAAAGAAGGCTTTCTTTCAGACTCGGGGTTGTGTAACACAACTCAGTGACTTGATGCAATTCCTAGACACCATGCAACCCTCCATCCACTATTGGGAACAGTACATTCTTGTATCTATAGAATGACTCCATACTATGTATATATATTTTTTTATTACCGTAAATAAACTCCCTCACATTTTCACTGTACTACTAATTAATTATTTGGCAGCTGTGTTTTAATTTTTCTTGTAAATGTGCACATTTTGACACATAAGTTATACAGCTGAGATACTAAAAATGTAAACGTAATGCAGCTAACCCCAAAGACACACTTAGGCTCTGGATTTTCTAAGTTACGAGTAGGTAGTTAGGGTTTAGTTTGTTTAAGGTGGTTGGTTAGGTTTGTGGCTCCAGTTACCTTCAAGTCCAATTTGTAGCCCAAAAAAAAGATTTGTGAGGGAGTGTGTTTGCAAATGGTCATTATTCTTCAATTGCTTCGAGATAATTGTCCCGTGTCTTAGCAAGAACACTATTCATTAAGCATGATTGAAACCAAGATTAGCCTTGGTCCAAGTACACCTTTCTAACAATTCCCTTCTTCATTTATTCAGGTTTTTAAATGATTAAACTCCTCTCCCTCATTAAACCCCAAAACCAATATTGTTATTCTAGATCAGCCTCTGTAGCACACCAGCAAGTAACCTTGTGTTCATTTATAATCACATTGTTTTATTCTCTCAGCATGGATTTACACTGCAGGTTCGTTCCTATTCTGATTTCGTGCCTGTTTTGACTGAAACCCCCAAAACACAAGCTGGAATTCATGTCTCTGTGCCAACAGATGTGTACCTGTTGGATCTGCCGGAGAACCAGAGGGTGACGGTGAAGACCGTGACAGTGGGGCAAAGCGTCGTGCTGATCTGTGCCATCACGGGCCAGCGCCGCCCGCCCATCCTGTGGAAGAGGCACAATCAGTATCTCAACGCCTTGAACCTTGACGACATCAATGTAAGTATGACAACAAGAAGATAAATGGCCAGTTTTATAGTAAATGCAGAGACGTACCGGAGACGTACTGAGACTCATTTTCACCCTGCGACTATTCGTCATGAGCCAAATTGTAATGAGCCTATCGCAGCTGATCAATTCCACGCTGTCCGCACACAAGACAATCGTGGAATAACTGGAAATTTCTATCTATCTCAAAAAAACAGAATTAGGATTTTTTTCCCTTCATGATTTTATCCTCGGTACGAGTTTTGAAATAGAACTGTTTAGATATAACATTAGAAATTTAGACTTTAATTGTAATAATCCGATTTTTTTGTTCTTGGTTTGTTGGGTGTGCATTTAGCGTGTGTGACTTTTGGCGCTTTGCATTGAGACACAGAGACTGACAATAATTCAGCACGTCAGCTGCTCGTGTCGTGCTCTGAGATGACTGCGGGAGATGGCAAGGGGGATTTGTGAAGTGAAATGAAGGTGGATATCGAGGGACTTCAAAACAGTTTTGGCATTTATTATTTTATTTGAAAATATGGCTTTTTAGTTTTTGTAAAAAATGGTGAGTATTTTTGCACAATTTTGATTTTAGTTTTGAGAGCTTAAAATGCGACTTTTGGTGTTGAAGTTGAAAAAAACAACTCAATTTTTACACAATTAAAATTTTATTCTTGCTTGGAGTTTTGAAGTGTTAATATTACTTTTGTTTTTAGATTCTGACAATATGGTAATATGCCAATTTTCCCCCAAAAGTAAAATAAAAAGAAAGAATAAAAAGTTTGTTTTCGTTAGATTAGCCCCTCCAGATAAAAAAGGGAAAAGTAATATTTTGGTGCACCTCGGCCTTCTGATCTTCTTCATGACTTTTGTGGGGATAATGTTCAACTTTTACTCTCTCAATATTTTACATTTTCTCGACAAAACACAACAATACTTTTTTTCACCAAAAATACAATGGTCTACATTGATTAAAGACATGTTGAGACTTTTTAAATTCACTTACTCAAGAAAGAATACAAATATCGTGAAAATGTAAATAAATACATTTTGTTTTCTTTTGTTCAGTTAGAATTTAATTGTTTAGAATTTAAAAACTACACAATTGACTTTTTACTCTAAAAATCACTATTCTACACAATTCTAAATTGGATTTTGGGAAATGTGTTAAGATTACTGAAATAATTTACATGTTTGTATTTTTTGGTATTTGTGGGTACTTTGTGTGACTTTTAGTGCTTTGCATTGCGACTTGGACAATAATCCAGCATGTTTTTTGCTCTTGTGCTGCTCTGAGATATGCTGGGAAGGACGACAGGGGGATTTCAGGGACGGGAAAAGAAAATGAAGGTTGATACCAAGGGGGTTTCAAAACAACTACACAATGTTGGACTTTGTGTGTGTGTGCCTCAGTGAGCTCAGTGTGGGGGAGATACCAGATAAGACCACCTCACTCTTTTTTTTTACATTTCTACTGTGTGCGTGTGTATGTGTGATGCATAATAAAGTCAACAGCGTTGCAGTAGATAAAGGGAGCCCCAGTGAAGCCAGCGATGTAAAACATTAAATCTTGATGACCCTTCAAATGAGCCGCCCAGCTGTCCGCAGTCATCCTCCGACACTCCGGGAAGCAGTGTGACGCATTTAAACACTCAATTTTCACACGTTATATAACGCTTTGAGAATTTTATGGCGAGGAAAAAAAAAAAAAAGAGAAAGCTCAAGATGTAACAAAAAGGGAGACGTCAAGATAGATTATTTCTTCAGACTGCTCTGAAGGATTTACGTGAGTGGAGAAAGTAAGAAGGTACGAGGGGGTTCTGTGAGGTTGCTAAACTTGGAAAATAAGTGCTTTGTGTCTGAGTCGCGGCTGCTAAATGAAAATATGTGACAGGTCCTATGCGGCTATTTGTATTGGAAGCGCGAGCTAATGCATCCAAATTAGATTTAAAGGGGGTTTATTATGGAAAATTGACTTTTTAATGCAAATAGTTGGGTTCCCGAGGTGCCTGCATCAAGTGTGAAATTACACAAGCAGGTAAAACTTTTCTTAGATGCCTAATACTGAAAAGGTGAATTTGACACAATTGTGACATCACAATTTATATAATAAGTAGTGCCCCCCACCACTGAGATTTTCCACCAATGACTGGCCAGTTAGGGTTGGCCAACATCAGCTGTTTTCAAGTAATGACACAGAAGCACTATCATATCAAAATCTAAACGTTAAGCAGAGCTGTCGTGTTGTTGGATGCACAGATTAGTGTCTGATAAGCAACCTGTTTTGTTTGTATGCTACATGCGCCACATGCACTGATTGACTGCAATCTTTGGAGCTTCTCGGCGTTGTGAAAACATGGCTTATGGCATAATTCTATGCAACATTGCTGGCTGTTGCGTCATCACTCAAAGCCCGTCAGCCCAGCGGAGCTGCGCTGATTGTTGCAGACTCGAGCATATTTGTGGACAAACTTTTTCTGGTAGACCGAGAGTTACGGATTGCATGGGATTGGTGGAATGAGATATACTATATTTGTTTTAAATCAACAAAAGAAAATTGACACGGTCACATTGTGGAGTGATTGCATGTTAAAGTTAAATGAAAAAAATACAAGAACAGGCTGCTACATATCTGATGAAGCAACATGTAGTTCATTGTCCAATGTTCGTTTTGTTTGTTTACTGTGAACAGTCGTGTGTACTTTTTTTCCCATGTATTTAAAAATATTTGCCGTATTATTTTCCAATACTGGTATTTTTAACATACTATTAAAGCAACATTTAAAAAATATATGATTTATTATTATTTTAAAATGTATTGTATAATGTAATTTATATGTGTATATATTATACACATATATATGTAATTTATTTTTTCTGTGTAACATTTTTGCCATCATATTTTTGCGTTTTTCCCCCCAGTTGAAACATGGCACAAATGTGATTGGTGCATTCACAACATTCACATGCACATCATTCAATATGGTCAACTCTGACTTTAATGCCTCACTCATTTTCATGACACAAGCGAGGTTGATTTATGTGGTTGCGTTCTTCTTTACAGTTGGAAAAGAAAATGGACGGCAGGTTTTGACCTCAGGAAGGCTGCGCAAAGCCAACGCTGTCACCATGCCGAGTGAAAAATGAACGGGTGGAGGGGATGAAAGTCAGTGCGGTAGAACCTTTGTCGGGCTGGCCGGTGCTGTGCTGACTGGGCGCGTATAGCTGGGGGGCACACAAGGGCAGGTGGATTTACCCTCCGGAGACTACAATTAATACGGCTGTCAGAAGCAACCTGCTTCAAAATACAGTTGACCTCACTACACTGCGTACACATACACACGTTTTGCATATACGTACCTCAAGTAGAACAAATCCCAAATGTCCTAGATGAGTACCTAGTGAACAATTCATTGGAGAAATAATATTGTATTGAGTGCAGGGTTACCTTAACTCTGAGTTTTTCAGTTAGAAGTCATGTTGAGTGAAATTAAAAGAATGGAGCCATTCAATCATAATGCTAACCCTAACCCTAAAGGAGAGCAACAGTTGCCTATGAACTTTCCTGTTTTTGACGACAGAAGTGTCTGGAAAAGCCGACTAGAACATCTGAGCTTTATTTCATGTTAATCAGAGACACTGGGAGGTGTGAGCTGGCTCATATTTCATTTCAGTTTATTTTTATTGGTTGATTCTAACAACAACCAGAGTCTCAGTTACAAGAGGGTGTGCACACTTAGGCAATCACATTATCTCAGGTGCTCTTTTTAATTTCCTGTCATCCTTTTTTTCACTTTCATTGTACAGGTTAAAGGTTTAGAAATGTTTTATCTTGGTCTCTTAAAACACACACACACACGCACGCACTCTTGTCTCTCACTCAAAGTCATCCAGGCCTCAGCTATCTGGCCAATCCAAGGTATGAGGATAAACGCTAAAAATGGACGACCGGACAAAAGATAATCCTCACGTCGCCGGTCGAGGCATGCCAACATCAACATAATTAATTAATGCACTTTTTCAATTCAAAAGTAAACATAAACAACAGCGCGAAAAAAAGACAAACATTTGCTTATCGCGAGAAAAGCCACCGCAAACTAATGAGCTTGTCAACGATGGATAAAAAGAGGGGGGGGCGACGAGAAAATTCATCTACCTCATATTTAGAGCGGTTTCAATTATTCATACAGCCACCAAGGAATGTTTTGCTTTTGACAAAATCGACTCTTGATTCTTTCCGATATGAATTTGCTTGTTTTGCTCAGGGATGTCTTTGAAGTAATCACCTACGGTTATTTTATTCATTATGTTGTGTTGCTGACAAAAGCCTCGTTGCATGTTTTTGTCATTGTAAGCTTAAAAGAATGTGCGCAAGCCGCAGCAATTGGGAATATTTACACTGTTAATGACAACAACAAAAATTGGCAGACAAAACATTTCGGTTGCTTTGATAATGAATCAGAAAGTACACAATTTACTGCCGTGATTCTCAAAGTGAGCTTAGCAGGTTCTCTTGCTGTATGTAAATGAATCACTGACTGGAACGGAACCAATGAAAATAATATTTAATACAAGCAAAACAACAAAACATTACAATGAAGCTTGTGTAGCTATGCTCACTGCATATTTAAACGTTTTGAATCAAGCTCAAATCAAGAAATAGTCATATTTCTTTACAATAACACATTCTACCCCTCCCCACTAATCTAAACATATTAATAATATTGTGATTAATATTACATTTGTGGAATATGAATTAAGCCAAAAAATTCGCCCAATTTTAATCCATCTCAGTGGGCCAACATTTTGCCACATATCACAAGGCTCAAGTAACGAGTCACAAGTCTACAAGACCCAACTATTTGTATGCAGGCCGTTAAAAAGTCATCTTTGCATAATACATCCCTCCCCAAAAGCACATTTTGTTGGTTTCACCTGGCTGCGTTTGTCTTTGTTACAATCAGGACTTTGGCGATGACGGCTCCTTGTACTTCACCAAGGTGAGCGCCACCCACATGGGCAATTACACCTGCCACGCCGACGGCTACGAGAAACTCTTCCAGACGCACGTTCTCCACGTGGATGGTAAGAGGCCTCTTGGTGGAGTGGCGACTTTTTGTTCTCGGGGTTTGAATCAATTAGGCGTCACATGTAGCAGATGGCCCATTCATCATTCTTGCCAACTTAAAGATGGATTTTGAGCTCCAACTGAGCGCTTTGGCAAGGATACGCCAGTAGTCTCCGGACGTTTATGGAGGGGATTTACAAGGTATTTACACGAAGAGAAAGCTTTCCGACGGGAATCCCAAACATCTGCTGCTGTTGTAAATTCCGACCTCCCCAAAAAATGTTTTTGCGATGCATCTTTTCCCAGGATATTCTTTTGATTGAAAGGCAGTCTCAGAACACTATCACTGATTCTGATTTGGGGTTTGCTTTGGCGAGTGGTTCCAAAACATATAGCAATATTTTTATTTAAAATTTCCAACAAAGAACAGTAGATGGATATGAAAAGTCTACTAGTTTTAAAAATGTGGGGAACAAAAGTCATTGTCAGATTTGAAAACCAGAAAATACCAGATTCTTAAAATGAATTGTAAGTCATTGGAGGGAGCCGACAATTGGAGTTACGTAATGTGCTCCCTCTTACGTGTTCCAGTTCAGAGGCGAACGGCGGCATTTTACTAATTACTGTGCTGCCGTGGAAGATAAGCCTCACCTTTGCCAGATCCCTGCGGTAAAAAAAAAGCAGGGCTTGACAATCGCACTGAACAGAAAGCTTTTATGCTGGGGAGTAGATTTTATTGGCCGATATCAAGCCTTTTCAAAATAAAAGGAATCAGCTGGAGTTTTGCCCATTAAGCTCTGATATAAGCTTACTCTCTCATGAAACATCGGCAATGGCCTCAAAACACAGCGACAGCTCAGTCACTACTTTTGTTTGAATTTTGAAGTACCAATAGTGTTCAATGTTGGAGGATCTAGTGTATACTTTCATCCCACTTGGTCTTCATTCACCATGAGGTGAAGAGTTTTGCTCCTTTGCTAATTGGGCTAACTTTGGGAGTGAAATGAGCTCTTTATGGAGAAGGTAAAGGTCACGGGTATGCTGTGGAGTACTAGCTTTCCCTCCTAATGAGCTGGCAGGGAGCTGAGGAAACTTCCTTCTACATTTGACAGACAGCTGCTTCATTAGCATTCATTCAAAAGTCGATCGCTGTGACCGTTAATTGAAACACTACAGGGAGACGAACAATTGTTCTGTTTATGAAAACCCCGGCACCCGGGAAAAGCGAAGAATCCCAGTCGTAATTGATTCCGGACCAGAACTTTTCAACATCACCGCTATGGATTTCACATTGCGGGGCCCCCGAGGAGACGCTATTGCGAAGCGACTTGACGTTTTCTAAAACTCAATTAGGCAAGCGAGCTCGATACCTAAGTGGATTTGGAACGCTGTTCATTGCCACCGACGCACGAGAATGTGATGGACACTATTGAGTTTGAAGTGGAAGTAGAAGCATGAAGTTGAAAGAATAGTTGGGGTCTCGCATGGCCTATATATATACGTACGTATGTGTATATATGTGTTTGCCTTAGAAAATTATGTATTTGAATAAATGATTTGACTCATTTGCTTCAAGGCACAATTCATCAATCAATTCCACACCAGAACCCAAATTCTTAGTGCTGAATGAATCCTCATCCCTACTGCTGCTGAAGCCAAATTATTTAAGATCCTGTATCGTCAGTCTGCGCTCATGGGCCTATTCATTTATTTGACATCATTTTAATAATGCCAGTTCATTTCATACGCCAGACTGGCTGCTGCCATTCATCTCAACCAAGACATTTATCCATACCGCGACACCCTCGGAAACGATTTTCCCCAGATGGTCAGCCATGTTTCATCAGTGGCACATATGCTGCCGTAACAACACCAGCAGAGAAGGATTATTGCATAAATATTACGAGAAATACAGTACAATGAACGCCCTTTGATTGTGATCGCTTCTTTTTTTTTATATAGTTTATATGCTACTAGCCCTCCCACATGTATGTAAACTTTAAACAGAACAGATTTTCCAAATACATTGTTAACATACATATATGGGATCTTCATACATGGCAATTCAAGTTGTTTTGCACCTTTATTACACAGTGACTGATGTAGTGCATTTCTGGGGATGCAGAAATAACCATATATTGTGATTTTCCCCCAGTGCAAAGGGCTCTCTTGCATAAAAACTGCATTTCAGGGACGGCACTCTACTGCTGAACAAGAAACCAACATAAAGCGCAACAACTCATTTTGTACATTTTTCCACCTCCCAAAATGGCCCCAAAAATGATTTGGCCTTCTCACGTCGTAATGTGGTGCAATTTATGACGAATTTTAAGTGAACTAAGACATATAGTGGAAATTACAGTATCACAATCAATAATTTTTCATCGTGTGGATTGTTCCTGCCACAACCCCTATTTTCCTCCGTTTTTCATGGAAAACGCATATTGAATGTTTTTGAATTGATGAATCAAGAGGCCACTCAGAACCCGCTGGCCGCTAGTTGCTCATCTGATTTCCAATGAAGAAAAGTGTTGTACAGCATGCTTCTTCCCCCCCCCACCCCCCCTTGCCCTCCTTACTTTTGCATGTGCACATTAGCCACAGCATGTTGCCGCGCCTGTGATTGGCAGCACATATCTCAGAGGTACATGGTCGACTACGTGCTTTTTGGCCGACGCCTCCAGCTTCTTTGTGTGATTGAAGTGGCTGCTTGGAATTTCACAGTTTGAGAGCAAAACAGCCTGCTGCATGTGTATGCTGTGTGCCTGTGTGTGTGTATGTGTGCGCACGCGTAAACCAGTGTGTGTGTGCGCAGACAGTGGCCTTGCTGGGTGATTGACGAGCAGCCGGCGAGCTGCATGAAGGATTTGTCAGCTATTTTCGCAGTGAGCCTGCAGTGCAAGTCGTCTACATTCCATACGTATGGAACTCGAAGCATGGGTGGATGAGGAGGAGTGTTTGAAAAGGCTTTTTCCTTCACTATGTCCACGTCATAAATACACAGACTCCAGTGCACCAGTTGTAGATGATCCATAGTAAAATCTTTTTTTTGTTTTTCGTAATGAATGAAAGAGTTCGACCCTGGAATAGGTTATTTCTACGTGAATTATTCTCCATGGGGAGTAATTGTTTCTAAACACCACAAGACAAAAAAAAAAAACCCTACCCTAAAAGACTTTTTGTATTCCATCATCTCAAACACCAAGTTGTTTGTTTGGATTAAAATGTAATCTTCAAAACTTTTAGAATTTTTATTGTTTTTTTCTAATTATCTGAATGTAAGATGTAATCAAAAGATTTTTGACTTTTTTTTTTACACAAAATGAAAGGAATAAATAATTGTTTTTAATGTATAATTTAATATAAATTTATTTACACATTAAAAAATCTGCAACCCAAATAAGTTACTTTTATATATTTTCAAACTACTGAACATAATTTTATCATCATTAATTAAGAAAAAACTTCATCCTCTAAAATTCTAAGAACATGTTTGTTAACTTTCTAAAACCAGAAATTTAAATGATTGTTTGAACTGCATCTTGTCAGATCTAAAGAAAATATTATTTTGACACTTTTTCTATGTTGTCAGTCTGCGTTTATATGCTGCCCTTCAGTCAGTGTCCTAGATTGTGTTTGTGCCTTTTTATGGGTTGAAGCTGCATTGCAACTGCTTTGTGACCTTGTGTTTGCGATTGTTAACAGCGGCCCATATGTGTGACTGAATGCCAACACGCCAACGGGACATTCCAAAGCCCGCCTGTACCTAACGGTCCAGATGGCGATGGCGGCCATTCCTGGAGGCCACCATCCACCTGGATACCTAGACAAACGTTTTTGTGAGGCTTCTCAGCAAGAAAATAGAAAAATTATTAGAGGATTATGGTAGGCTCAGAAGATGACAAGATGGGGTTGTGTGTTAGGATTTTGCTATTTTTGGATGCCTTTTGTGAATATTTCACACTGCGTGCTCTTATTTCTTTGAAATTCCTTCAATATGAAACATGTTCCGTGAAGCTGGATTAGCAAAACGTAATCTCCCTTGTGTATCCTATGCATAAATGCATTTGATTATTAATATATCACCTGGTTGGAAGTTCACAATGTATATTTTGTGATTTGCTATTGCCACAGGGTAAAGATTTTTTTAAAGAGCCAAGTCAGGTACTAGACGTTGTGCTTCGTCTGCTTGCTGACAAAAGGTTGCTTGAAATCGATAGGAAGCAGGAAAAAAAGTCAATGACCTCTTAATGGTTCTATTGCTCATTTATATGCGTGATTTGTACACGCTCAATCGTACGAGACCAAAGGCTGCGGGGAAACAACGGAAACATTGATCGTGCTCTAAATACGGCACTCTAAAGCTTACCTAAAAGGTGATACTAATAGAATACTAATAGTTTTTTCAATTAGATTGTAAATTTCAAGTTTACAGGACTTGGCACAGTTCTGTGATTAAAATCCCTCATGACACCCTATTAAGAAAGTTTTTCATTACATTGAAATTCTGATGGTGTCCATGCCCCCACAGTTCCGCCCGTTATCCGAGTGTACCCGGAGAGCCAAGCCAGAGAGCCGGGCGTCACCGCCAGCCTACGATGCCACGCCGAGGGCATCCCCCAGCCGCAGCTGACCTGGCTCAAGAACGGAATGGATATCACACCCAAGATATCCAAGCAACTTACACTGCAAGGTAGTTACTTTCTTATAAGGTAGTTTTATTTTCATCCAACACATTAGCTATTAGTGTTTTGTTTTTTTTGTGCATATTTTTTAAGTAATTGAAGGCCGTTAGATTTTAACCAGTGCAATTTATGGCAGATTTAAAGTAAGGGATTAAGGGATTTAATTTGTTCTCGAATCTACGTAGCTTTTGGGAGTTTCACCATTGTGCCCATTTAATAGTTGCAATTTGTTCATTGTGTCAAAACTATGCATCTTTTGTGTTATTCAACACTCCTTCTTTTAGCCTTTGGGAGTTTAAGGGAGTCATGCTAACCTACACAACTATTAGATTTTTAGTAGTCCTTCTAAAAAAAAAACTGGGTAACTAAGGTTGTCTAATTTTATCTTCTGTTATAATGGATGGGATTTCAGGTCATGTAAATTTAGCCAGAAAAACGTTTGTTTGGATTTGCACTTGTCTTGTTTGAATCTGGGGGGAGTTACAATAGTGCTATCAACCAATCCAATATATGGCAGTTTTTTTGTCAATTTGTAAGTTAAGTGAGTTAACAGTCATTTTACTTTAACAATTTTAACTCTTAGCGCATATAAGTTCATCTTGTTTTAAATTGCATAATGTTTGGGGTATTAATGGTAAATTAATCTGTTAAATTTTTGGTGACTTTAAGGTAGTGCTTGGCTATTTTAAACTTGTGTAAGTATTCTGTGGCATCTCATTTTGAATCTGCACAATTTTTGAAGGTGAGTTGAATGAGTACTTTAACCTGAACAGATGTTGGGAAAATACTGAGAGAAGCATAATTTTTTTGTGTGCGTCTGCTCATCCCAGCTAATGGCAGTGAGGTGCACATCAGCAACGTGCACTTTGAGGACACCGGCGCTTACACCTGCATCGCTAAAAACCAGGCAGGCATGGATGAGGATATCTCCTCGCTCTTCATAGAGGACTCGGCGCGCAAAACCTGTAAGTCAGCATGGAAACGTCCATTTGAGATGTCCGCCCGTCTGCCCGCCCTTGATTACCGATGCAGCAGTGACAGAAAATAACAAATAGCCTCAGAGTGCGTCGACAGAGCCTGACAAAGCAGAAACAATTGGCACACTGTGAAAGGCATCTCTTTTGTGCCAGTTAGCAGCAGACTGTTGCCGTTTGAGGCACGGCGGACTGTTTAACAGGCCTGGAAAATAAGTCCTTTGCTCCCAAATGTACTTTATTGACAGCCAACTGGAGTGTGGCCCTCGTAAAAAATTTTCCTTTAAGTGGTGTGTATGTGTGTGGTTTGGGACCCCTAATTACCCTGAGGAGCACCACGGCATACAGACAACGGCTCTCCAACCCCCAAACAACATGTGACATTTGATAAAAGGTCACAGTTAATTAGCTTGCCCTCCTTATTTCGAAAAAAGCGTCTAAATTTCAATGAAGTAGTCTTGGAATAATGTTGTTTGGTGACATGTTGACTGGACTTATTCAAATAACCGCTGGCATTTTCAGCCTCGTTAAGTAGAGACTCACAGCCCCTTTCAAAGAGAGAACCTGCAAATTTGATGCAGAAGACAACCTTTCACTTAATTTACTCTTATTTTGATATGCGTTTTTTTTTTTATATTATACTTTTTTTTTTACAGTCATCTTATTTGAATATGAGCACTTTCAAGAGGTTCAGTTGTCTTCTTTTAATGCAAAATGTAAAACTTTTGGAAATATTTAAGGTAGTCTTAATTCAATATGTAAAACTTTGGGGGGATTTAAGGTAGTATTTTGACCTCTCCAACTTTTGCATGCCTATGTGACTTTGTACTGCTTAACTTTTGAGGGCTTTTGAGTTATGCTAATTTAAACCCATGCAACTTTTGGTGGCTTTCACCATCTCCGTTTTACCTGTGCAACCTTTGGTGCGTTTATGGTACTTTAAAAAAAAAAAAAAAAAAATCATTTCGTTGCAGTCTTACTTTAAAGCCATCATCGGGCTATTGCAAAGCCCCGCTCGTCAAAACGTCAGCACATCAGTGCTTGTGGATCGCCGGCTGGTCTCACGACTGCGCTAAATCCTCCCCATCAAACTTTATGACTCACAGTGAAGGTCTGTTAGATAAGAAATGACCTCAACGGGAACAGAACACGGCATCTTGGAAAGCTAGTGGGCTGAAAAGACGGGCGTTGCATGGCAAAAAAATAAAATCCGTCTTTGTTCTATTGTATTGTATAGAACCCTGAAAAATAGGACTAGAGCTTTTATGCTACACTTTTTCCTGGTTATTAAATGACCTTCACTTGAATTCAAAACTTGAAATGAATTCAATACTTTTATTTAACTTGGCAGCCTCTCAGGTAATGGACAAAACAACAATGGTTAGAAGCTTCAATGCAATCCATACTCTGTTGGGTCAGTGCTGAGTGAAGTGAGATGCAACAAGTGTGTTATTTATATTGAGATTGCACAGACCAGGCTGGAAAGCAATGAAAAAACAACACTGTGAAACAACTGGGAGCAATTATGCAGTCACTACACATTTTTAAGTCCCTTACTATATAGCTTTTGTTTACCTGATTCTAAAACCTTTTGTCAAATTGTTGTGTGTTTTTTTTTATTCTTCCTTAAAAGACAACAGGTAGCCCTTGACAATGTTTCATTCAAGCACACTCCTTGCCTGGTGTGACAGACCTTGGTGCCTCGAAAGCAACATTGTGTGCAGCCCACAATAAATACAGCAAGTTGGTGCCAAGGAAGTATATTGAAATATGTATTTGTATATCAGGGAGTAGCATACATTTAGTTGGAAGTAGAGGGGAGGTTATTGTCGCATGTGCATGTACACTGTCAGCGCATTTTTTGGTTTATTTTTTATTTTTATATTTAGAGAGTCTAATGATAAACATTTTAGGAGAGCATCCGTTACTTGCGGGCCAAAGTGAATCGAGGTTTAGTGTTATCATAAGTACGTTATGAGTTAAAAAAGAGAATCCACTTATTCTTTAAATTGATTAATGAATTAATTCAATATCAACAGCTTTAGTTATACATTCGTTGTATGAAGCCAGAGGTCAAATAAATAGTTATGATTACCAAATTTGATTACCACATTTATTTTTTTAACCTCATACTATATGACTGGCCTGCCCCCCTACTCTTTCTCTACACTGTTTCTGGGCTAATTAGCGCCGTCAAAGTGTGAATGGTCTGTCCCGGGTCGCCATCGCCGTGAGCCAGTCACAGCGTAACCTTACCGCTGGGCCTCCCGGGCGTGACGTCCCCAAGCTTTGGCGTCCACCACAAACAGTTATCACAAGAGAGCCAAACGATTGCCCGCCGCCGTCAGCCGGCTTGTTTTTGCTACAGTATATGGACACTGAAGTTGATATATGGGCCCCTCGCACGCGCACAACAGCCGCAGTCTTTCCGACCCCGGGTGATGAATAGCATCAATATGGCGTTCGTACGACTGCTTTCTTTCTATTTTGTTTCCATCCCTGGCAAGCGCTGCCATAAACGCCATTGTTCTCCAGTTTTTTTGTCCACCGTCCATTTTGCAGACGACACGGTGCTACTTTTGTGACGCTTTTTAATGAGCTGAAAAAGATTCGCAAGAGTGCACAGGAAGGGTAACACTCGACAAAGCGCTTTTTTTTTTTTTGCAACGATTACGCCTGACCCTCGCCGCTTTGTCTCTTTGCCAGTGCCGTTCCACGGGAGAATGAGTGCAGGAGGACAGATTAGCATCGGCGCCAATTGGCCCACAAATTGGACAGCCCGTCAGAAAATGGAAGACGGGAGTGGGTTGATGGAGGGACTGGCAGACAATAGGCAGAGAGGGTCGGCATTAAGGACACAGCGTTGAATTTGCATGAAAACCGAGTTCATATCACCGTTGCATTTCTTCCTCACAACAGTGACCCTGTCACAGTTGTCCTCATACAAAAACTCATTTTCACTCTCAAAAAGAAATAAGTCCGACTCCATCATAAAACTGCACAGGCAAAGCCTTCATTCAGCCGATCTTTTTGTTTTGACTTGTGAGCAAATGTGACGTAGGACCGCTATATGGTGGCAATGAAACATAATTTTGCTGGCTTGATAGATGTGACTCTCTTTTTGAATTGAACTACCCAAAAATTATAAATTGCAATATAACTACAACAAAGTGGAATTACTCACCCCTTTGAAAAAAATGCCTGAGAGACGTGATGGAAGGGGAAACGAAAAAGGATGCAGTCACTTAGTGGCATTTTTGCAGGTATTGCTGCTACAATAAAGAAAAGGTTTACCACCGCAAAATCCATCACCTGAAATGGAGTAAAACTACTCACCCTTTGAAGATATCTGACGGACAAAATAATGATAGAGGTAACTGGTAGTGGTAGCTATCAGAAGCTCTCAGGCTCTGGTCTGGCACTGCGAATGTCATTAGCCATCTCGCAATGACTTTAATGGAAAAAAAAAAGAAAAATCAAGGTCTGCTGCTTCTAAGAACAGAAAGATGGGCCATTAATCCATGTTAATGAAGCATTCAAATGACCTTAGCCTGAGAAATGATTTAGTCACCTGGGGCATCTGAGGTAACCCATATCACCGCACACGAAATATATACTAAGGGCACAAACTTTAATATATTTGGAAAGTACGGTGATAAGTAACGAGGGAACAAGCAAACGTTGTCTGGATCATTTCTCAACACTAAGCCGCCTAGCGAGCAAAACATACTGCTGGGATCTAATCCCAAATATACAACTGTCAGCCAAAATAATGTGTAACTGCAAACTTGATGTACAATTGTGACAAACAAACTTGCAATTGTGGATCACAAACATGTACTATGTATGTACAATAGCAATAGTGTTCGCAATTGTTCAGGTCAAATTCCCAAAGTATTGTGTTGTTTATATGCTACGTCAAGAGAAATGTAGCAAAAAAAGTCATCCTGGCTTGCCCGCTGCTTTGCTTGCATTTCAGGCTCATGCTAAATTATATTGTTGATTGAAGTCGATTCCCGTAAGCACAAGCCAACACAATTGGCGATGTCTAAAACCAAACATCCTTATTTCCGAGCAGAAGACTCAATTATCTGTTGCATTGAATAGCGGGGCCCAAGCATTCCAATAAAAGTCTCACAAATGTGATGTTATTGATTGTGGCGTTTAATGTTCAATGTTCTCTTTCTCTTTTTCTGCCTGGCAGTGGCCAACATTCTGTGGCGGGATGAAGGTACGGCTCCGTGGCTGCATTCATTAAAGTGACTTAATTGAATTCCTGTAATAGGATTAGCCATCTGTGACAAGAGGGATTAAATGATCGCACAGTGCCTTATTTACTTTAGGGTGTATAGCGTCGCTCCTATTTCACCGGGCGAGTGACGTTCTTTGTTGTTGCAGGTCTTGGTATAGGAAACATGTTCTACGTGTTCTACCAGGACGGCATTAAAGTCATCCAGCCGGTGGCGTGCGAGATACAGAGACACATCAAGCCCAGCGAGAAACTGCTGGCTCTTAAGGTGACAGACTCAATAACACGGTTGGAAAAAAACAAAAATTAGCCTGGCCACCATTTCCACTAATTCCACCCACAAATTCAATTGGCATGTCCATCATAAGACATATGAAAATATCTCTTGTCCAAACTTGACATTTTGATTTGAATCATTTTGAATGAATTCTAAGGGCTGCTACTCTGACATATCCATACTCGGGGGGGAAACAACACAAGCCAGTTTCACCGATTGACACCAAATTGCTTTGACTTGTTTATCCTGTCTGAAGAAAGTGTAATAAACCCAAGCCTAAAATTGAAGGGTAATTGAAGCTGCCCTTGCATCCAGAATCCGGTATCCTGGGGGGATAGGCAATGCTAAATTGCCAAGCCGAGTGTTTGTTTCATTATTATTTCCAGGATTCACCAAATTCAGGCGTTCAGTCCAGATTGCAGATTCCCTGTGTTGTTCCGGGCAATTTTCCTTTCTTGAGAAATGTTCAGGGTCTATTCATGATAGACACGTAGAAGAAAATTTCATTTTGCTAAATGAAACTTTACTGGGGCTTTTTTCATGTACTTTTGGGGTCTCTCTTCCACCGATCGTTGTTAAATTGCACAAACGTCTATCATACACGATAGTTCTGAAGAATAAACAGGAAGCCATTTTGGACAAATTCAAGTTTCAACTGCTGGTTAGTCTGATTTTTATACACGATATTTTTGTATCCCTCCAGGAAGTCTCTATGTTGCAGAGACGGTTTTGAAGTTTTCGCTCCCCGGTGAGACGCTTTTGTGGATAATTGGATTTTTTTTTGTGGCGGGGAGGGGTTACGTTCACAACCAATCATAGGCTACAGTAGAAAATGTGGCAATACCTTCCAGTTTTGCCTTACCGAGAGTTATCTTGCTAAAATTCAATCTAAAAGAAGACTTGAGGAAAGGCGAATTAAGACCAGTAATGCTGCATTAAGGATTTTAATGAATTCGCAAGAAAGATATACTTCTGACTGTCAAGGGAATTTCACACAGAACAAAAACAAACATATTTAAGTCGCCCACACACAACCCCACACAAAGCACAGTATGCAATGTGCCGAGACATTGCAGCCGCCTTCGTGCATACCCTCAGCTGCATCAACAAGAATGTTGGAAAAAAAAGAGGAAGAATACTTAGATTTGGATAAATTTTTGATCTGCCGTGACTGCTCTTTTACATTCAAGTCCACTTCTAAGTGAAGCTGTGAAGATAACTATATTACCTTGGAGCTAGCTTCCATTCATGTTGGCTTCGCATAAATAACTTCTGAACAATTGACTAATGTGGATCCTTTTTTTTTTTTTTTTTTTACTCTTGCCGTGTATCTGAATCCATCTCTTTGCCTTGGAACATCCGTGGCTGCCGCCGTGCATCTGATTATAGATTACTGCGGTAGTTTCTAGTGCTAGCTGCTACTGCTATCGGTTTTATGTCGCAACATTAGTGCCGGTGTAGATTTACTGCACTACTAGAGAAGACAAGAGCGGTATATGCCCCTTCTTAACCGAGACAAGTTGGCCAGCGGGAAGGCACCTGTCACCGCACTGCCTCTGTGGTTATAAATACACACGAGAAGCGTTAATTCCAACGTCCCGGAGCCTTTTTATTTCAACTCTCCTGGCCGGCAGCCGCTCTAAATCGCCCCGCAGAGTCTGGAACAGACGGCCGGGCAGGGGATAGCCACGTCAGCCAGCCAGGCAAAAAGCTGCCAAGGCCTGGAAGCTGAACATCCGTGAGAACGTGCAGGCTTTGTTGTGTGGATTATGCGTTAGAAAGAAAAAAAAACCTCATTTGTCAGTAGGCGGGAAAGGAACAGCAACACTGTTGATAAGATAACTGCAAACTGTCTTGCACGTGTGTCTGTGTGCGTGTGCGTGTGCATGTGTGTGTGTGTGTGTGTGTGTGTGTGCGTAGGAGGAAGTGTGCCCTGCCTCAGAAGACGACGAAGTGCAGAAGTGTGTGTGGTCGGCGGCGGTCAACGTCAAGGACAAATTTATTTACGCGGCACAGCCCACGTTAGATCGCTTGCTCATTGTGGACGTCCAGTCGCAGAAGGCTGTCCAGGTAACTCAATTTACATGTTAACACTCAATTAACATGAAGTCATGTCCCTAAGTAAACAGTTGGTATGCAGTCAAATTTGATAAGCCAACGCATCATTTAGAAGAAATGCTAACCAAGGAGGTTTGGGTAAGCCAATGCCTGCAATGATTAATAGCACACAAAATGCATTCAGTTATTAAAGCAATAAGCAGTACAGCTGGAATACTAACTCCATATGTACACTGGAAAATGTAACACGTTTTTCATTATTTTTATGAGCGAGATTGCCAATCTATATTTCTTGCTCCGTTAAAAATGTATGTATGTAATTATGTAGCGTGCAAGGCACTCCGTTTGTATTTAAATATTTTTAAATATTGTTAATTTAATATTTTTTAAATTGTGTATGTTTCAGAATATTTTATTGTTCTATTCGTTACTAGTTTTATTTTACAATTAAATGTGTTTTCTTGTTTTTTACATTGTAAAACTTCATCATTTTCAAAACAAATTGTCCCTTTTTAAATCATGCTTTATTTCTATAATTATTTTTATTTATATATCGTTGTACAATAGATGATGTTTTACATGTTATATTTTAGGAAATATACATGAAGACATTATAACATTTGATCAGCTATATTATGTTGTAATATGACATACAGTACAATTCAGAGTTTGAACGAAAAGCTACGGAATCGATAAGAATTGCTGTCATGTACAACATCACATCCAAAACCTCAGTGCAGTAAACATTGAAAGATTAAATGCACTTTTTTTTTTTTTTGCATCAACATCTCATTGCGACCCATCTCAGTTCCACACGGAGGCCATTACACTTGTTATTAAATAGTCTTTTTGCTTTACAGGGAGAATTTGTTATATTTGTCATGGCTGCCACACCAACATCCTTGTTGTTTTAAACTAAATGGCCGTGAGTGCAGTCATGTGTGTCAGTGTTTTTTTCTGGGTGTGTTTTGCAACCCCCTGCAGACGGCCGTTTACGCCTCGCCAGCCTCTTGGGGGGAGGAGAGCCACCGCTGTTAAGCAGGCCGAGCTCCCCCGAAAACTGTCAGCAGCTCATTTATTCAGGCAGCCCAGAGGTTGAGCTCCACTGCGTTATATTAGCAGCTGTTACTTAAAGCACCTGAACCTCCCCCATTGCCTCCACGAGCACACACACACACTGTAGTTTATTTCTACTAAAGTGATGACTCCAGCAATGTAACAGTACCCAGAATGGGAATCAATGAAAAGTAAAAAGTCCCAGATGGTGGTACTATGTTCCAGTGGCAGGCTATGCATACAATTCTTAACCCAACTCTCAATACCAACGTAATTATATAACTCAGGTAAATCCATTGGGATTGCAGAAAGGCTGATATTGTGTGTATGTGTGTGTGTGTGTGATGCAGACAGTCAGCACTGACCCATATCCTGTCAAGTTGCACTACGACAAGTCCCGTGACCAGGTGTGGATCCTCAGCTGGGGGGACAGGCAGAAGAGCTTCCCGACTCTGCAGGTAAAGGAAAGAAAAACCTCAGACTTTCCTTTTTGGCTTTGTTCCCATGGATGAGAGAAACAATGTCAATAAGACATACTTGGAACAGGCATTGGGTGGATTAGGACCTTTGTGATGTGCATTTTCATTCAAAAATCTGAGGTCACTTATGCAAATGCAAAGGTATTTTTTCAGGGATTTGGACATCAATGTGTTATTTTGGACATCCCTAATACACACACATACAACACAAATATCCTTGCAGGTGATCGGTGAGGCGAGCGTGAGGGTGTCCCACCACACGGTGCACATGCAGCCGGTGGGTGGACGCTTCGACAGAGTGGACGACTTCTTCATCCCCTCCACCAGCCTGATGGTAGACAGCCTAAGGTGCGTAAGTACACCCCATCCACGCACATGTTGGGCTTTCAAGTCGGCCCTTGGGAATGCTTAGGTGGTTTGTTGGCTGTCGTCTCGAACGGGCCTGCTTTTACCCGCCTGTCCGTCAAGCCAAGAGCGGGTAGGTGGTGTAATTACGTTGCCAGGCATCCAGCGTCGAGAGTACAGACAGGCTTATTTTAAATCTTGTGTGTGTATGTCTTGATATAATCCTCCCCCCTCGCTATTCATGGGGGTAAAGCAACAAATCACCCTGACAAATACGACACAAATAATGACTAAAATCAATTAATGCCCCACTCCTAGATAACCAAGGTTGACTGTAGCTCTTATTACTTAAACAAATACTTTGTATGGACTTGACTGGTGTCAAGAGGAGATGAACAAGAAACAAGAGATCGGTCACATATAAAAGGATGTTACACTTTTTTGGAAAATTGAAAACATTTCACAGGTGTCGGTGACTCGCTTGACATCTCACCATGTCAGCAAAGTCACCGAGCATGAGACGCTTGTCAGAAGCTAACGCTAATCTGAGTGACCCAAAAAAAAAAGAATAAAAACACTTAGTGCACCTCTGCTTACCTTTTGGTTTTGACATACTAATGTTTAAAATGTGTTGGCATTGGATGAACTTTTCATTTGGCAGAATTTTTGTATTTTTGTATTGGACCTCATTAAATTGAGCCTGATGTTGCTCCCTTTTTTGAAATATCAACATTCCAAGAATTGCACATGGCTCTATTTTTTTAATTGTTAGCAAAATAGCAAACGATTCCAACGAATTGGTAATGTGGAAACCGGTTCTTGTTGAGAATTCCCATCTCTACCTGGGGGTGGTCGCAAATCAAAGCATTCAAAATTATCTTGTGATGAACACGGTGGTGGCAAAATTAAAAAAAGTCTTTGTGTGAACGATTCATGACTTGCTTCCATGAATCAAAAACAGTGTTAGGAAACATCAAGCTCCATCTGCCATTATGGCTGAAGGAAACATGCTGGTTTTATGACTGAATTGGAACAAAAGAAAAAGTGGTCAATACGCATGGTGTATTTATAGAAAATCAATAGGATTCGCTCTTTGTGATGTGAAGAAGAATTTGAAGGCCATCGTTGCGGATTGCTCGAGCTCCCAACAGAAACACTGATCGATTTGCAATGTGCGTGCGGCAACCGTTTGATGACACTTTTATTCAAAATCAATATGACTCAGGCCTGAATACCATCCCAAAATCCATGAAATGCAACAGGTTTTAGTTTAGAGGTACGAGAAGTGTCTTATGGCAGAAGACAAAAGCTGGATTTACACAAATGTAAATGAATCCGATATTCTCAGATCGCGAGCCTGATATCTGTGTATACAGTGTAAAATGGACTTGAAACAAACAGACCACCACAAAAAATAAAATAGAAAACTAAACGTGAAATTAAACTGACTAACCCTTTTGAGCTTCTTATTTTTTAAAATGTGTCAGAGCAAACCATTCCAAATTCCGTCAGATCCTGACACAGCATCAACTCATTTGCATAATCCCACCCCCACCCAGTTGCTTCAGTTCACTTGTATTTATTTTTATGCAAAACCCAAGTTGGCAAACCCTAAACGTTATTGAAATTCAGAATTTGACCAGCATTCGGTGTATGTAAAAGATTGTTTACAGCCTAATAAATATGTCCCTTATCCATCTGCGGCACGTACAAATAAAAAGTTCTGGCGGCTGCCTGGCGACGCAATCTGTGGATCAATGATTGCCTTGACAGAGAGCCTGATAATATGCACTCGGTGTGTGCCCACCACCTGCTGAATGTCCAAACGCCATAAAAAGATGACGAACGATGTCGAGATTGAGACGGCCGACAGCCGGTCAAAAGCGTGCATACCTTTGCCTACCGTCTGAGTGTGATGTTCCGTTCTTTCATTCTGTGGCAATATCTTCTTGGGACAATGGAGGTGGGCTCAATATGAAGACGCTCAGGGGCTAGACTAGAGACTGAACCATTAAAAAAACATCAGACAATGGGTTTTTTGTCTGTCTAGTTTTCATCAGTCAGGGTGTAACCTTTTCTTCTTCATGTAATTCAGTGGCTTTAATGGCATCCAGAAAATTCCCGGAACTGATGAAGAGAAGATCAAAACACGTTGAGCTCTTCTGTATTAGATATTCTAAAATAAGGTCAAAGTCAAAGATGGGATTTGCCCATTAAGAAACGGAATGGAATGGAATACGAAACCATGCCATGCCATGCCATGCCATGCAATACAACTTTATTTATATAGCGCATTTCACAACAGCTGGGGATGTAACAACGCGCTTTACATATAATGAGACAATGAAATAACCACAAAGACAGTAAACGGTGAAACACCCAAAATGTGCCTTGTGTCAGACTGGCTACTTATCCAGAGTCACGTTCGCCTTTAGCATCAGTCATGTCATTAACTTTGTAAGACAAATTTGTAAAATAAATCTTTATGGAGATAATTTGTGCCATTCTGTCTTTGGTATGTTTATGACTTTTAAACACCGGTGGAGAACTGCTTACCAACACAAGAAACTTTGTGGACCAGGTCCAAATAAGCAGATGCAGCAGTGTCGCATTGCAGGGACAATAACTAATGTTCCTTAGCACCAGACTGTTTGCTTGAATAAATGTAAATGGAGAGAAAAAAAAACCCGAAGCATTATCATCTCTACTTCAGCCTATAGCATTATTGCTCTGGATTGGATTATGCATTTCTGTATACTCGCTGCTGAATGTTGATGTCGGTTACCCCTAGGTAATTAGAATTAAGCCTGGGGGCATCGTAAATACGTGCGCAGAATGTTCAGACGTAGCAAAACGTCACAAGATCACACAATCAGAACAACACAAAATTTTACATTTTTATTTATCTGAACATCAGACCTGTCCTCGCATATAGGGGTGGCGGCGAGGTTCGCGCACGTGTCTGTGTTCTTTTGTTTTAAAATTGTATACTTTAATGTTGACTATGTTTGAAATATTTTGCTGTATACCCGTTTTTCAGTCGTAGCATCTCTCCCTTCTCAAATCCATCTAGGGTGTGGTGCGCCTTTCATCCAATCCAAAGTGTTGGGTGCATATTTGACCTTTGAGCGACAGGCAAACAATTCACAATCTGCCCTGTGCTAAACTGGCCAACACTACCTTGGATAGTAGTCTGAAGCAGACCCTTGACACAACAAGCGGTATGAAATGAATAGCTGCATGAACGGTCCAGTATTTGACCCAAGTGTGTAGTTGTCTGTCTGTACAAAATATGGTTGCGCTCCATCCAAAGAGTTGATGACTTTTCAGTCTAAAACAAAGCGGCGACTGGTCCAGCCGTGGCAAATTACTGGTTCAAGCACAGAAATGTCATGATTATCTATTGATTCAATCTTTTGTGTTGTCTCTCCTGAAATTGCCAACAGATTTGGCCTCATCTTTCACCGAAACGAGCCTGTCCTGCACAAGATCGACTTGGACACGATGGCTTATGTGAGGAACATCAGCCTGCGGGACTTTAACTGCATCCCCAAGTCGGCAGCTTACACCCACCTGGGCGGCTACTACTTTATCGATTGCCGCCCCGACTCCACGGGGGCCACGCAGCCTCAGGTCATCTTGGACAGTGTGACGGATGGCGTGGTGGGCCAGAACCGCGACGTCACCGGAACGCCCCACGCGTCCCCGGACGGCCGTTACCTCGTCACCGTGGACGACGGCCACGGCCTAATGCGGATACAGACGGTCTCAGAGCGAGGCGACGTCGGGGAGCCCTTTGACATCCACACCAACCTGCACCTCTCCGACCTGGCCTTCCAGCGCTCCTTCACCGAGGCCCACCAGTACAACGTGTTCGGCAGCTCCGGCCGCCAGACCGATGTACTGTTTGTGGAGCTGCACAGCGGCAAGGTCAAGATGATCAAGAGCCTGAAAGAGGCCATCAAACCGTACGAATGGCCTTGGAGCGCCAGCAACCGGGCGGTGGTGGGCGGCGGGACTTTCGGCCAGTACCTCATGACTCCTTCAAGGGAGTCCCTCTTCATCCTGGATGGGCGGCTCAACAAGCTCAACTGCGAGATCACCGATGTGGTCAAAGGCAACGTCTTGGTGTGGGTCGGGGAGACTTAATTGGGTTCCCATATTGCTGTACTGAATTTTGTGGGAGAGCAACAGATTTGAAAATGCTAATTAAACATGCCGAGCTCCATATTACGATCGAGCCAAAAGTAATCAGAGTCAATAAAATAATTACACTGGTCAACTTTTTTTTTTTTTAATTCAATCAGAGATAAAAACTATAAAGAAAATATTAAAGACATTTTTTGAATCGGCGTCAAAATACTCGAAGGGACACATCTGGGATTAAAATTTGTTGTTGACCAAGTGTTTGTTATTTAACGAAGAGATACCTTTTAAAAAAATCCAATACAGATCCAGACGTCTCTCGTAACTTACCCTGAACTTCTCTCCCGTGCCTTGAAGGAAAATTAATCAGTCATTTTTCTCCTTGCCCCTTCACATTCACGCTGAGCGCGGCTATCCACAGCCTGATGCTGTCTGCTTTAAAGTGCAGCCCAAGAGTCTCATTACAGTCCGATGCTCACTAACCTATAAGCATCATGTGGTCAATTTTAATTTGGTGTTTCATTTTTGTTTGTTACAGTCCAAAGCAGGAAAATCAAATTGACTGTGATGTTTATTTCAGCTTTAAGAAGGCAAAAATATCACTTCATTTCAAAGATTGTTCCTTGAGAAAGAGTTAATAGAGCACCTGTCTGTATGAAAGATTAAACCTTGGACCAAACGAACAGAAAGGAATTTAGACGAGACTAGGATGCACCCTGGCGAGATTAGAGTGAGATAGACTGGCTATTTATGATATACAATGTTGAAGACAAGCTTCCATGCTGACAATGGACTCCTTTCTATGCATTAACAATCCCAATGACAACTGCATCTGAAAAATCCACAATGGACTTTTGGCGTGTATATACGATATGAAATCTGTTTTTCCTGTCTCATCGTGTGTCACGCGTCACTATCCCATTTTCTGCCACACAATTTCTTTTACGCCCCGAGCGGCTGATTCGATTGGTTTGTTCCGAGTGTACAGATTAAAACGCAAGTGATGGTCCTCCACTTCACCGCTTTCCACATCCATGGTATTCATGTCCTCTGTGTGTGTGTGCGTGCGCGCGTGTCCCTTTGTGCAATGGCTGATTGCTATTTATACATATATAAATAACGCTTGTCCTTTTACCCAACAATAAAATCTAAACAAATGAAACCATGTGTCATATCTGCCCTTTCAATCATGACCGCAATCTTCCTCACTCGATGGAAGACAAGTTGATCAATATAACGTTACCCCTTATCATGGCAACAAGACACGCATTCATCTGGTAGCCAAGATTCTTGATGTAATGTGCGATCATCACAACAAGAGAATGCAATTACGAGCAAAATTGTCTGCATATGTTGGAGGGATTCCTATTGAGACTTGCTGTTCATCTGGCAGTAATATTTTTAGACATTCAACAGCCTATGATGTTATTTAGACCAGGGGTCGGGAACCCGCGGCTCCAGAGCCGCATGCGGCTCTTTAGCACGCCTCTGGAGTTTTTGCAAAAATGCGTGAAAATGGAAAAAGATGGATTTTTGTTGTTGTTGGTGGTTTTTTAAATATGGTTTTTAGACGCTAATCGTGACATAACCGTTCTTATGCTGTAAAAATATATGTTGTTGTAAATATATTAAAAATACCAAATTTAAGAATGACGCTAAATAGCAAAATTGCGTCATAGCCTGCGACACAGCGCAGGTGAGTTGTAAACAAACAGGTGTGTGAGCGATGATGGGTCATGGATTCAAAAGGCAAAAAGAAAAAGATTGCTGATGACAACAGAGGCTTTAAGAAAGAATGGACTGAACTTTTTGCTTTTATTGCCAATGCTGAAGCATTGCCTGCATGTTTGATTTGCAATGAGAAGTTGTCAAATAATAATAAGAGGAATCTGGAGCGACATTTTCAGCTACAGCATGCTAAATTTGCTGCTGATCACCAAGTTGCAACTGAGAGGAAAGGTGCAATTGCAGTGCTGGTGGAGAAATTTGAGGACCGAAAAAACTGTTTCAAGAAGTGGATTGCATCTCCAAACTCTACTACTGCTGCAAGTTTTCTTGCAGCCCGGGAGATAATAAAACGCGGAAAATCATTCACCGAGTACATGAAGGCTCTCCGCACAAACAATATCACCGATCAGCAAATCAAGGACATCAATTCAGCTCCAGCTTTTTCTCAATTGCCTGTGATGGATGAGTCGTGTGACGTGACGGATATCGAACAGACAGCGCTGCTATGCAGGTACGTGAACTCTAATGGGCCGCAAGAAGAAATGATCAAATTGACACCACGATTTTTCTTTAAATGATTTTAATAGTAGGCATACAACTTGTGTATTGACAGTCTATGTTGCATTATAAAAGGCTTTTAGATTTTTGCGGCTCCAGACAGGTATGTTTTTTTGTATTTTTGGGCCCATATGGCTCTGAACATTTTGGGTTGCCGAACCCTGCCCTAACCCTAATTGTTGCCATTGCTATCGTCAACTGCAGACCGTGTTGGGTGGGGGTCACTTAGTGACGTATATCCATGATTGGTGGTGGAACTCTGTCCCTCTTACCAGCGAATAGGATGACTTGAATGTACCTGCAAAGTTCTAATGAATGCATTCCTTGCCCACCTATCTCCATTTTCTATTCTCCATATAGCCACACAGGCTGGTGATTTACATGAATCTCCCTCCCCTAGCTGGATGTCCCTTAATAACACAGCCGCACAAATGGAAAGAAGGTGCTGGCACTTTCTTAATTATCTCTAGTCGGCGCTTTATCTGGTCTAGGTCACATGGGCGGGCCGCAGTCTCGCCTCCATCAGGAGATGTTAACTCCGCCACCGGGACGCTTCATCGTGTCGCCTCCGTGATGACTGATGGGTTGTGGTTCCACGTGCCAGTCACAGCACTAACGGCGTCCCACGACACACAGGTTCTCTTCTGCATATTTGTCATGCAGGGCCAGTGAGCAAAATGTGTCTGGGTTTAATCAAAATGAATAGTTTGTTTTTCTTACCAAGTGCATGCGCTGAACCAATTAGCACCAGGAAGAAAGCGGCTCAGTATTTGTCAAATTAACACCGCAAAGTCCACAACAAAAAGCCATTTAGAGGACCCGCTTCCACAATCAATATGTCTAAAAGCAAATACAAGCATGCTAATATTGTGGGTTAAGATAGCGACTGAGAAACACAGGGAAAAATTAAAATAAAAACCACTTTTATTCATCAAATAAAATGCTTATAAAAATAAATTGAAACATTAGAGAACACTAAATGTAACTATAATTAGAGTGAAAATGTCTTTAAGTGGGCAGCTCGGTAAACATTCTAAATCTTAAGAACAAGTGATGTCTTGCTGACATTTTCATCTTCCTGTTAAGTCGTTGCAAAAAATGAACATCTGGACTTTTTGCCTACGTCTCGTCCGCACGGGTACAGCACTGGTTGCTCTGCAATCTTTGACCTCCTAGATCAGAACGTTTTGTTTCAAAACAAGAATGGAAATGTAATCTCAAATTACATTTTACAAATCACACACACACGCACACATACACACACACCAACCAACCAACCAACCAACCTGTCAAATGACATCTATTCAGCCTGACCTGACTTGCTTATTACGAGTCTTGACATGTTATGTCGTCCTCGTCAGAGACAAAGTCGCGGCTCGTTGCACACCAGGCAACCATTTTGTGTGCGTGTGTTTGTGATACTGTGATGTTTTATTCTCAGAGCTGTCTGATGTGTGACTACAAGATCTTCTCTGTCAAAAGAGGAAAGACGCTACCTTTCACAGAGCTCCATATAAGCATGGCGTTGGTGGATATGGCACAAACATAGTTATTACCGACAGGAAAACGGACGAGGTGAATTAGAAGGTAATTCCAATGCAACGGAGCAAGCACACAAAAGCTGGCGTCACCCTGAAACAATAAAAGAAGCAGGCCTGGATTTGCCAGGTCCCTTTATAGATTGCTCGCATGACACTGACATCGCCTGGGAGCTTTTTCTCGGGGTAGGAGAGTCGCCTTCCACCTAGCTGCGTGCTCATTATCAGCGGATGATACCTTGCACATATGCTGTGCGTGTTTTGGGTAGATGTGTGTGTGTGTAATTGTGAGTGGGCGTGGACATACTATGTGAGATGAATATAAGGCAATAAATGAAAACAAAGGGTTCAAAAAGAGGTATCATGAATGTCCTTTTCACACTTTTAAACTGTCCCCAGGTCTCTTAATATGACATGCTTTGTCCAATTGGAGAAGGATCGAGAATTACAAGCACACGTTATTTCTGTACACTTACTTGATTACAAGTAATGAAATTTTCCATATTATACGCCCGTTAAAATAGTCCAGAATCAGTAATGTTACTTTCACATGACTTTTGCAGTATTTAATGAGGTAAACTGAGTATACTGTAGGTACAGTTGCGCTCCAGTCCTGTAGGTGGCAATACTTGAAGTGGTTACGCTGTGCTCAGTCTGGATTTGATGAGACTCCACCAAACTTGACCTGACTACAATCAGATTGGAAGCACAAGTAAAAATACATTCCATGATCTGCACCAGACTTGAATACACAACTCCAGGATCTAACCTCACGTTGTTCATGCTCGCAGGAGGTAATGAAGCATAATTGTGTGCGTAACGAATACCACCAGGCGTTATGTTAATAGCGCACTTTTGAAAGCCTCACTGATTAGTTAATGGCCACGCACAATGTACAGCAATGAAGCATCTCGACTCACCAGGCAGTAGACAACAAAATAATGAACAATAATTATAATTAGAGCATTTCAATTCCCTGAGTGTGAATTTTTTCTACCGCCTGAAAACGGCAGTATTTACCCACCTTTGTTCCAGTTTGCTGTTTCATATGAATGACCAGAGGTGGAGCTGCTTGTTCTCAAACAATCTGTAGACTGTGGAGAAAAATTGAGATCTTCAACACACCCTAGCTTCCAAGTCATGGGTGCAAATGGGGATTACGCTATGTACCTTTGCTGAGTAGTGACATTATTAGGCAAAATTCAGAAGGGCTTACCATTGACATTTTGAATTGTAGGCAAAGAAATACTTGGTTGTTTAATTTCACACACTGCTGAAACTGCTGGGCCAAAAAATGAAAAAGAAATTTGTCAAAAATTGGACCAACCCGCCACAACAATCTTTGGGGCTGTTTTGTACAAAACAAGCCAGAAGGTTCGGTCGGATTGATCCAAATGTATCTCTCCAATTTTTGACCAAAATTCATTTGTTCTTGATTCATTTTAAGAGTGCATGACTTTACAGAGTATTTTTTTCCCAAATGTGACCTGAAAGCCAAAGGAGCCTAAACTAACTCACTTTGCACCTTCAATATGTAAATTGTTCAAGACGCAACCTTTAAAAAGAAAAACACCTGCCAGAGTAGTTTGTTTGAACTACCAAACAAAGGCAGACGCTCGGTGTGCTTTTGGATCTTTGCTGCAACACAGGGATGCTGAGCTTGCAGCGCCACGTCTAGAAAACACTCGCACACAAACATAAATGTGAGCTGTAAACATTCCATGCCATTATGAATTCAAACGTGGGCAGAAAACTACACTAAGCTATTACGACTCTTTGTGTTTGGCCTTTTGCCACGGCAGTACAATGTTTTAAAGATCGTGAGTAACGCATTCCCGCCAGGGAAGACAAAGTCAAGTCTGCTTTTGCTGAGAATACAGAATGAGCAGCTTTGGTGCGGCTGGATGCATTTGTCAAAGTCATGTCAAGGAATCCATAAGTTGGGGTACACAAAAAACAATTGTATAAATGCGAGACCTGGGGAAAAAAACATTACTGTTCTTTGGGTGTGTGGTGTAGTCGAGATTAGAGCTCGATCGATATAGATTTTGTTTTGTTTTAGGAAAAAGCCAATTTTGTTGTTTGACGGAATAAAAGTCTTCGAACCGATTATTTAGCCAAGTATATATAATGAAGAAAAAGAAATTTGTTTTTTTCCCCTTAACGGTTACAACAATAATGATATGAATGAGATGCTTTGTCCTTCAGTATTTGAAAACACGCAAATTGGGCCTGTCTGTCGAAATGGCGCGCATGTTATAGGAGAAGCTGCAGCTGCTTTGGTGACCCTCCTTAATTGAATAGGAGTTTTATGAACAAGAGAGCCTCGTAAACTGTAAATCTTCCATTTGCTTGACACCTCGCGCGTGAAATGCATTCCCGTCTTTTCACTTGTCACCTCCGAGCGAGTCGCCCGATCGCGTTAAAGCCTCAGCAAATGAGCAACAGAGACGAAGTATCGTCCGACATGGCGCTAACGTAGAAGACGACCAGGGTGAACTGAACACTAACAAGATCTCCTCCAGATTATGCTGCAAGCCCCAAGTCATTTGTGATATCACATGATAAATCTAGTTTTAAAAAAATAGACAAATTTAATTGTCCTCAGGAGGAAATGATGGTTGCCCCCACCTCACGTCCAAAATCAGCTATGAAAGGCTCCAGCTCACCCGCAACCCTAACGAGGACAAGCAGTATCGAAAATTGAGAGATAAGCGTCTTTCAGAAAATCCCAGAATCCCCTCACATTTAAATAGCACGGCTCTTTAATAACACAAAATATTTTCCCCGCAAATAAGAGTTTTGCTGCCGAGAGGACATTAAGTAAATGTAATCAGCAAAACTATTTTCTCCTCTCTTTTTGTGTCCTCCAAATGCTTGATTAAAAGGGTTGGCGCAATCACGTTGAATGAGCTGGCCGCTTCGCAGACAGACTGAGTGTATTCTGCATTAGGCGTGATTACAATGAGTCCCGCCAGCCTTTCTGAGAGCACATCACTTTGGAAGCAAATGAAGCCTGCCGCGCTGTTGGGAGACATTGGGCGGATATTGGCAATTCCTTCATGCTTACATGTCATTCAGCCAAAGAGGCAGTTGCAAGGTTTTAACATTCCTAGGAGGGTATTTTGCTTTATTAATTGCATATGCATAATAAGAACAATCATTTTTATAAGATAACCAGAGGTTAGCAGTCTGTCATTACCAATGGAAAGTCCGTTGCAAACAGACACGTTTCTCCCAAGCGACGTGAAGCTGTGGTCCTGTGCTTGGCATGCAGTGGGAAGTAGCTGCAAACAGATCCATTTGCCTGAAGCTAAATAAGACAGTTTCCACCCTCTTAATAAAACATGACCAACTTTTTTACTGTATTATTTATTACTATATTACCGGTATTGAGCTTTTTAGATTTCTCATGTCTGAAGCGACCGTTTGTTATGTCGTTGGACATAATGTTGCAGGACACTTTTTATTTTTGTCCTCCTAGATCGCTAGATTAGCAGGAAGCGAGATTAAAATGTTTTCTCCTAAAAACGAGCGTTCCCACATTGTTAAGTCGGGAACTGTCGTACAAAGTGCAGTTGCACCAAAAGTTCACATAGAAATAAAATGCTGGTTTTAGCAATACTGGAAGTGCCGCCAACATTTCATGCAAAGGATCATGTGGTGTTGAGTTAAAGTGGATTACCTGAGAACAAACTAAAGATAACTATACTAAAGCACTAACTAACCAAGAACAAACTAAAGAAAACTCCAGTGCTAACTAACTTAACGAACTAACCTAAGAACAAAAAAATGTCAAAAACCTGATGTGCTCAGTGGACAGTAAAGACATTTTTAAAATCAGCATCAAAATACATTTAGAGACACATAAATCCATCTCTGCCTCAGTATATTCTTTAAACGTATCCATGTTTCCTACTTTGGCAGGCCATAACGGAAAAATGGACTCCGATCAACTCATGATTGAAGCGGACTAAAGCTGCTTCGTACCAAAGCGGTGGTAGCGCCTGAACATGAAAGAGGCATCATTTCAAACAAGTACTTTCCATTGCAATTTTAGAGGTCCCTCTCTGTACGTGCATTTTTCCGAGCAGCCCAAATTATTTCCCGCCTGCCCATCTCTACCCATCGCGCTGATGCAGCTATTACTTCAACACTCCATACAACATTTATCGGCAGGCAGAACAGAGGAAACGACTTCCCGTAGACTCGCTTCAGACAAAGGGTCTTACATCTCACTCGCACGTTCTGCTTGAATAGAATCGTCAGCCTGCTTTTTCTTATTGTTCTTCTTTTTTTCCTGTCTGAGCTCAACCCGGACTGCTAAAGAGAAATATATCTGCCAAATGCTCTTTTTCTCCAATTGCGAAAGAGACAAAAGAAAGAGCCGCAGGGTTGAGGGCACCAAGCGGATAGGATACTTCCCCTTTCTTCAGATTCCATAACTCGAAATGAGGTGGAAAGTGAACTTTTCTAAAGTTTCCAGAGATAGGCTTCCTGGTGAGCAGCTCGATCAACGGAATGTATCAAAAGTCTGTTTTCAGATGACATGAGAAATTAAAGTTACAACTGGCCCATGAATGGCCTACCGCTGCCCCCAAAGTTGAAAGGTTGAGCAGATGGAGGAAATGAAATGGAAAGAAAAGCTGAGAGTTATCGTGCACTGTAAAGGGCAGAAATCGATCTCATCGCATTTCGCCTCTCGTAGTCTTTCATCATTACGGATCGTTCAGTTAAACGTAACTACAAGCTTACTGCAGGTCTTCACTTCCCAATGTACAATCACTGTACAATAGCAATTACTGCTACGCCTCCCCTGCCATCATGAAAAAGGGGAAAACAAGTTCAATTGTTTTTATAATAAAGTCATTTTCCTTTTAATTTCAATAATTTTGTATCATTTTGAACCAAAATCACTGAATTTTTATATTTCTTAAAACCGAAGACCACGTCCTGTCTAGCCTCCTCTGAGGGTTGCGTAATCACGGTTCCCTATGTTGACAGGCGGTTAGACAGAACTGCTCTGTCTTTATGTCGCTGTTTACGTGTTCAAACACTGTGGCTATATTAAATAATTTCCGTAGTTAAGCTGGTGTATATAATATCTTGGTTTTTTTTCATCTGTCTGCAACGTCATGTTTCTTTAGATGAAAAAAAACGGCTTTGAAAAGAGATCTTACGATAAAAGGTTCTCCATAGTGTTGGCTCGTGAGTGAACGACTCGTTCAAAAGAACGAATGTATTTCAGTGAACGGGAGTGAACGAATCACTTCCTAAAGTGATTCGTTCTTTTTTCAGTTCATACGACTTCAACCAGTAGGTGTCGGTAATGCGCATTGAAGCTGGTGCCACCTCGCCGTAAAACAAAACAAAGAAGAAAATGACGTAACGTCCCGTTCACGAACAAGTAGTAAATTGCACTTCCCGTTCACCAACTGAATCGGATTTGTGAGTGAACGAGTCAGTGAGTGAGTGATTTGCATTTCCAGTTCATCGCGTGAACGGATCAATGAGGGAACGAATCCTGACTTTCCCTTTCGCGAACGAGTTAATGGGTGAACTGCCTTCCCGTGCATCAACGGATCAGTCAGTGAACGTGTTGCGTCCCCTGGCATGAACTATGTAAGCCAGAATGTAGATTTACGATTTGCCAAGTAAAGAAAGAACCACTCACTGAAACACCACTTCTTTTATGCACGTTTTCTCCAAGCTAACGGCTAACTTTATTGCATGAAGGGATGCGCCGTGATGCAACAACGGGGAGATTATGCTTCTCTTTGGGTAATCTTGATTTTATAACACTTAGAGTAGTTTTTAAATAACGTGTATGCATATATACGCCTAAATATTGTTATCCAATATATCTACTGCAATTTCACATTGGATTGCTGGTTTGAATTTTATTTTTATTATTATTTTAATAAACATTTATGTTAAAACGTGTCTGGTGTTTTATTCCTTGTTTTTATATTCGCCAATTAAAACATAAAAATCAGACATTTGGTTCACTGCTTTATATGACAACATGTGTAGGTACACTTCATGGACACTTCAATAGGTACACTACACGAGGTAAAAAAAAAAAGAATAAATAAAGGTTTAATTGCACAATAAAAGCAGGTTCAAGCATTTTCTCGCACCTGGGATCGAACCAAGATATTACCGAGCAAGAGCCCATGTCACTAACCAGTCAGCCGTTTCGACATGACAGGCTACGGTCGAATGCACTCTTTTGTACTAGTGATGTGCATCACAGGCCAAGGGAAAAAGCTTAAGTGAAAGTGAAAAGTGCCACACCCGCCCTCACCCCCACCTCCTGATTGGCTGTTTGAGCTGTGACGTCACTTGGACACTCATTAGGTACACCGCCATTTTCAAGTGTACCTAATAACAGGCCACTTTATTAGGGAAATATCATGGTCAAAGGTCACAGGTGTCAAGCTCTAGTCCTCGGGGCCGCGTTCCAACATGTTTTCCAAGTGACCCTCGTTAAGCGCACCTGCGTGAAAAGTTTTTGGTCACTTTCACGTTCCGCAGGAGCTAAAACTTTTCACGCAGGTGCACTTAACGAGGGAATCACACGGACACTCCATTAGGTACACCGCCATTTTCAAGTGTACCTAATAACAGGCCACTTTATTAGGGAAATATCATGGTCAAAGGTCACAGGTGTCAAGCTCTAGTCCTCGGGGCCGCGTTCCAACATGTTTTCCAAGATTCACCTCGTGTATTTCCCTAATAAAGTGGCCTGTTATTAGGTACACTTGAAAATGGCGATGTACCTAATGGAGTGTCCGTGTGATTCCCTCGTTAAGTGCACCTGCGTGAAAAGTTTTAGCTCCTGCGGAACGTGAAAGTGACCAAAAACTTTTCACGCAGGTGCGCTTAACGAGGGTCACTTGGAAAACATGTTGGAACGCGGCCCCGAGGACTAGAGCTTGACACCTGTGACCTTTGACCTTGATATTTCCCTAATAAAGTGGCCTGTTATTAGGTACACTTGAAAATGGCGGTGTACCTAATGGAGTGTCCGTGTGATTCCCTCGTTAAGTGCACCTGCGTGAAAAGTTTTAGCTCCTGCGGAACGTGAAAGTGACCAAAACTTTTCACGCAGGTGCGCTTAACGAGGGTCACTTGGAAAACATGTTTGAACGCGGCCCCGAGGACTAGAGCTTGACACCTGTGACCTTTGACCTTTATATTTCCCTAATAAAGTGGCCTGTTATTAGGTACACTTGAAAATGGCGGTGTACCTGTTGGAGTGTCCGTGTGATTCCCTCGTTAAGTGCACCTGCGTGAAAAGTTTTAGCTCCTGCGGAACGTGAAAGTGACCAAAAACTTTTCACGCAGGTGCGCTTAACGAGGGTCACTTGGAAAACATGTTGGAACGCGGCCCCGAGGACTAGAGCTTGACACCTGTGACCTTTGACCTTGATATTTCCCTAATAAAGTGGCCTGTTATTAGGTACACTTGAAAATGGCGGTGTACCTAATGGAGTGTCCGTGTGATTCCCTCGTTAAGTGCACCTGCGTGAAAAGTTTTAGCTCTTGCGGAACGTGAAAGTGACCAAAACTTTTCACGCAGGTGCTCTTAACGAGGGTCACTTGGAAAACATGTTGGAACGCGGCCCCGAGGACTAGAGCTTGACACCTGTGACCTTTGACCATGATATTTCCCTAATAAAGTGGCCTGTTATTAGGTACACTTGAAAATGGCGGTGTACCTAATGGAGTGTCCAAGTGACATCACAGCTCAAACAGCCAATCAGGAGGTGGGGGTGAGGGCGGGTGTGGCACTTTTCACTTTCAGTTAAGCTTTTTCCCTATTGGCCTGTGATGCACATCACTAGTACAAAACAGTGCATTCGACCGTAGCCTGTCATGTCGAAACAGCCGACTGGTTAGTGACATGGGTTCTTGCTTGGTAATATCTTGGTTCGATCCCAGGTGCGAGAAAATGCTTGAACCTGCTTTTATTGTGCAATTAAACCTTTATTTATTCTTTTTTTTTTTTTACCTCGTGTAGTGTACCTATTGAAGTGTCCATGAGGTGTACCTACACGTCATATAAAGCAGTTAACCAAATGTCTGATTTTTATGTTTTAATTGGCGAATATAAAAACAAGGAATAAAACACCAGATAAGTTTTAACATAAATGTTTATTAAAATAATAACCAAATGAGAGATAATAGACTGGTTTTAATCACCAACTTCATTTCCATCAGGCGAGAAGTTTTATGAGGCAGAGTCGGATCATTCACATGCAAATGTCTTGTCGGGCTTTTGCCGAAAATTCCCAGCAGTGCAGGCGGTGGCGGCGGCCTCTGAATGTCAAGATGAGACAACCGCAAGATTACCCAGGCGCTGCTTGTCTGCGGGAAGGACAATTGTGGCGCTTCATCTGGGAGACTCAAATTGAGCGCTTCCCCGCAACCTGCTTCACAAACTAACAAAGTGCCGTCCAGTCAAGATGTGTGTGCCGGCATGCCGGAAGGATTTATGCCCTCGTCTCTTTGAAGGGTTGCCTCACTCAGTCTAATGGTCTGGTCTTTGTGGACTAATTGCTTGTCTGCTGCACAGTCGCTTCTCGCAACTGCTCAAAGGCAAAATCATTCCTCCCGAAAAAAACAACAACCAAAAAATCAAGTGAAGTTGTCGAGACAGCTCCATTGTTTAAAACAGACATTTACGGAAACAAAATGTGCCAGGGTAGCTGGATAATAACCTTGCAATGAACACTTGCTTTGACACTTTTAATGAAAACCATCTGTTTCCCTCCCACCCAAAACATGTTAGACTCAAAGACTTGATTAGAGTTTTAAGAAGAAAAAAAAAGAACGAGCAACACAGCGTTAAGTGTTTTTGTCGTTTTTGACTCAAGGCTGAATGTCAGTCAGCCTATTGATAGAATGATTGAGGGCGAAGGGGAAAAAGCTTTGCAATTTAGTGTCTCAGAGACATCAAATCAATGATTACTTGGTTAAATTCTCTAGTAAAAGTTTGTCCAAGTGTGAGCTTGAGAAATGGCTGCTTCACACTGCACTTCCTGCTGGATTTCAGGCATGGATCCTTGAGGACTTGTGTTCGGTTATTATAGACCTGTCCGGGAAACTTCCTGTGGATGGCGAAGCTGGTGTGCACATTTTTTCCCCCTAACTTTCCAGAGGGCTCAACTGAGTGAATGTTTGGGAATCTGTTTAAACGACAATTCACGAATCAAATAAGAAGAAATAACACAGGGATTACACAGAAATTCCACGGGGGCCTCTGTATTTATTGCCTTGTGAAATCAATAAATTCATTGTGTCCACAATTGGGAGAGATTTTGGAAAATGCACTTTCTTAATTTACGTGAATGCTTGACGGTTAGGCTTCAGCCTTCAATTTGCTCAATACGGTAAGGCTAAAAATCATTAAAACCATTTGCACTAATAGCTCATTAGCATCAAGCCAGCTAAACGGCAAGAGGCTGATTGATTGGTATCACACATTGTCTACAGGGACCATGGATGCAGTCCACAATAAGGTTGCCCAGACATTTTATGGCTGGAAAATGTTGATTTTAGACGCCTAATTGAACACATTCATTGCTATGCTAACAAGTTGAAGGTTTTCAAGAAATAGATTTGCAATTCATGCAGGATAGGCATCGAACCTGCCACAAATAGGAAAAAAAACAATAATCAACACAACCACAACACTTTCTTTATTAATACAGTAGTTTAAATGCATCACAAGTTCCAAACTTATCCCAAAACTCATTTCATACTTACCTTACGACATTTTCCTTTCTACATCGCTTACGTCAGACTGAAGTGTTGAAATTATCAACATAGGCCTAGAGCGCCCTCATGCGGTATAGTGTGAAAATAACATGTGGAATTATATAATCGCATACATAAATCGCTCCTGAGTATAAGTCGTACCCCTGGACAAACTATGATAAAAAAAACTGCAACTTATAGTCCGGAAAATACGGTACTAGCGTACTTTTCTAGATAGCCGGTTCTTTGGCAGCATCTTGTGAAAAACTACAAATGCATGTTTTTCAGTAAATGGCTTAAGATTCGTTCGATACAGAAGAAGAGTTCAAGAGTTCCATTTGTGTAACATGTTGAGCTCTAACAAAAGTGACCATGGATCATGGTGGGGAACTTGTAAACTCTAGCAACAAAATGTCCAGCTCAGTTGGGCAGTTGAATGCACAATTTTCAAAGCTAACAAGAAACAAGTGGGAGGCTTTCCGTTTGACAAGCTAATTCGCAGGAGGAATAGAATGTGTCAAATACAGTAATAGCCCCTCTTTGATGGACTGTTTTGCTGCCTTAAAGCACGGTTGAAAGGTCAAATCCACATAAAGGTTTGTCTTTTTGATGTTTAAAATGCCCATTGCGGCTCCCTCACACAAGAGCATCCCTTCTGGAAATGTACTCTGCACCGTCGTTGACACTCAACAGTGAAAGTCTTTTGCAGCTCACCACTCCAAGCAAGATTGGATCCGCAGCGGCGGCGTAAATAACACCGGCTGGGACTCAGGATGACGACGGACAGCAAATAAGAGAGACGATGGGGTGACATTGCAAATACAGCAACTGCAACTGAACTCTCCCGATGAGAACAGACTATTCAAAATTCAGACTGGATGCTGAGAGAAACATATATCAGATGCAGTGTGATGTTGTCTGGCTTTTTCATACTTCCTACCACCTCACAGTAATGCACCGGAACACCTTTTGTATTCGGAGAGAGGATTATAAAAAAGCCAAGGTCAGTCTGGTCGCGATACAAACAAGTGATGTCAGAAACATCTCATGGACTGAATTTGTCAAATAAAAGTTTCAAATCATATACTGCGAGTGGCTGGTGACCAATTTGCAGTATGTGCAATATAATTTTAAAGATACTGTTATAAGAGGAGTTTGGAATGAGTGCTTTGTGATTATATTCTGTGGTATGATTACAGTTTAAAGTTAATGTGGGCAATTGTAAACATTATAGAGTAGACGTCAATTAGTATGTTTTTTTTTCCTTAGCTATTCATGGACCGACATAGCCCAACTGACTACAATTACCCGTGGCGTCGATTTGAGTTAGGTGTTTATTTGTCTTAAGTAGATGACCCTCCAATTTAAGGGGAAGAAACTATTTAAGGAAATAGTGTCCTTTTACTAACCTGACCATGACTGAACTTAATCAATAAGACGCTAGCTTTCTTAATAGATAACAGATAGCGTATGCGAATGTTAGCACTATTAAATTCCAGCCAATCTTTAAAATTGCGGATTCAATTTATGATGGCCGTCTTTTATTTAGAGCGTGCAGGTAGGAGGAGGACAAACTCCACTTTAAGTGCTAATTCATCAGCGGAGTCATTAAAGCTAACAACTGCTGCATAGCCACATCAGCATCTTAATGGCCTTGCACTAGTGCGAGTGAACCTGCTCAGATGTATTGTTTACACATGAAGCGAAACACCCTGCAGATAATTAATTTCTACACAGGCACCCCGCCTTCAACAATTACTCTTCTTTTGGGTCGCATTATAATGCTATTTCCCAGCACTATGAATGGGCTTGTATATTTTACTTGCAAATCGGCACACGAAACAAAAAAACAAAAATTTTAAGAGCTCAATGACCAAATGCGGCCTCGTCAAATTTCAGCAAATAATGATCACCGGCAGCTCAACGTGACAACTAAATGTCTTTACGTTGCTTAGATGCCCTACTGAGAGCTAGTATTCTAATGTACAAAAGCTCAGATAGATGGCTCGGCTACAGTTATTGTTATCCAATGGAAGACTGTACAGTATATAGATATACACTGTTCTGCTTTTCGCTGCAGTGATATTATGCAGTCAACATAAAACACATCAATGTGTGTGTGTGAAGGCACTTTCAAATCCATTTAGTCTCACAAAGCAATATCGCTTTGTGGGATTCTTGTGCGGCAAAATGTGCCGTGCAAATGAGATTTGTGCTTCTTGATGAGAGCAAAATGCCTTCCAGGCATAACGATGGCGCCGCATTCAAGGTTAGCAACCAACGGAAAGGGTATAACAACAACTTTTGTTGTTGTCTTGTGGATATAATGCTGCATTGAAAAGCCTTAGTAAATGATTCATTGAGAATTACAGCAAACCCTGCCTCACAGGAAAGTAGTCATCGGTGTCATGTGTAAGTACAGCGGAGGAGCTAAGTTTAGCTTGTGTTACTCGTGGCCTAAATATGTTCATTATGTTATTAAAATCCTTGTAAAGTGAAATCAGATATGGTGGTATTTGATTGACTGTTAAGAAAAATAGTGGGCTGTGGTTAGACAAATTCTGCAGACAGACCCACAGAGCTGCAGAGCGGAGACAACGGCTTGACTTTCCATGATTTTGAAGCTCATTTTAGATTTAGTAGAACCTTGGTTTAAAAAAAATGTTTTACGGGCAAACGACCTTCCATTTGAGAGTAGGACCACAGAGCAAATTAAACTCATCAGCTGAGGCTGCATTACTTGTAATCACAAAATTGAGCAGTTTAGTCAAGTCAACTCAATTTGATCTATATAGCCCTTAATCACGAACATGTCTCAAAGGACTTCCCATGGCCACAGTTGACAGTTATTCTCAATTATTATTATTTAGAACATGCAGCACAAAAATCAGAAATAAAAAGAAAGTCTACTACATTAATAACGGCATCCAAAAAGGACCAGGATGAAGTTAAACTTGGGGTTGTTAACGACACTCTTCCGCGCTGTGACATTTTTACTTTCATCTTGACAGGAACATTAAAGTGTGAACATCTTACAAAACTCATAAACGTCTAAACCGTCTTACCTCAACTTTCACTTCCAACAGGCTTCCACACAGCATGAAAAATGTACAGAAGAACACGATTCAACGATTGAATCCACTGGAAAACATAAAAACACACAAATAGAAGCATCTGTTCACTTGAGGACCAAATTTGATAATTGCTTGAGGAATCTCAAATGATCTGCCGATTTGTCTTTTGTGGGTTATTTGTTGCAGCTCAAAGACAACAGTTATGACGTTAGCAGTGTCACTTTCAAAACAAGTGTAGTCACGCACATTTTAAGATTAAAACAAACAAACAAGCCAAACAGTTTCTCATTAAGGTTTTCATAAAGCAAAACTTAATTAGGATGAGCACCTTTTACATTTCACTGTGCGATATCTAGCAGACACACAAAGGAGATTGACATCAAACTCAAACGTAAGCGAGGAGGAGGAAAAAAAAAAAACTGGTAAACCTCATTTTGGAAGAAGGAGACGTCGTTTATCTTAATCTTCTTTGCTTGCGTGGGTTTGTTCTTGGCCCTCATCTTGACATTTTCCGTTTGAAATTAACGCCTGCGCAAGACAACACTTTCTTTTTTTTTTTTTTTTAAAAGTACATTTTGATTAGCTTTGCCCATTCAAACAGCTTCATTCGTGCTCTCCTGCAACCTCCATTACTTATTGGAACCATGCCGGAAAAGTCACTTATATCACATATCACTCTACTTGAAAAATGTTCTTATCTTAAATTAGATGAATTTAGTAACAATTTATATTCATGCATGAAGGTGGTTGGGTACAGGCAAAACAAAAGAATCATTCATCTTTGATCAGGTTGTACTTAGCCAGTTGTTGCCAGGCAGTCTTCTGAAAAATATAAACAACTTATAACCTGGGTAACGGGTTTCTGTTTTATTGTTGAAACATGAACGGAGGCTGGGGACGGCGCTTTGTGGTCACGGGTGTGCAGTAAATATCAAACTGATTAACATTCACTTATATTGATGTCTCCATCGTTTGTATCTATCAAACGTGCTCACATCTCCCTTAGCATATGCATTTGATGTGATGTATGACAAATAGAAGCATAAATTCAATGCGTCCGCGAGGGAAGATCAAGTTTTCATCTCGTAAAAGCAGATGCAACCTGGCATTAAAAGGCTCTGTTGACGGAAACGGCTTTACTCAAAGAGAATGCAACTTTGTTCCAAGCCACCAGTCAGCAGGCAGAAATCCCCAAAGTTAAAATCCATCGAGGAAAACAGGAAGGATTTAAAGCGTCTTCCCGTGATGGCTTTCATTAACGCAAAAATGCAAATGGAACAGATGGAGAAATAAAAAAAATGAAATCCCTGACATTAAAAGCTACGTTCCCCAGCATGCTCAGGAACAACGAAAGGAGTTTTTTCCTTTTCAGTTTACAGTGTATACGTAACGTGTTTGTGTGTGCATTAAGCTAATGCCGTACCCTGAGATGACTTTTGAATTTAATATTTCAGAATTTCAGAATCGGCTTTATTGTCAATTCCTTCATGCTATTTGGCCAAATAATAAGAGACGTGGTTAAATGAAAAACTCTGAATAAAAGGTGGATATACTGAGTGTATCTTTTTAAAAAGCAGTAACATTGGATCTCATCGATTGTACGGGCGTACCTAAAAAAGTATCCAGTTTGTCTGTGTGTCGCCGACGCTGAGAAAGCATTTCCATGGCAACTAAGCTAATTAGCTGTGACCCTGCCGTGACATCCCGCCTGTCAGGCGCGAAGCAAGGAGGCACGCCGTTGACCCTTGTCACCCGTGTCATGGTCGCATCGGGACGCTTTTCAAGTGCAAAGCGTCTTCCTCAGGTGAACTCACTCGTGCGAACACTGGTGCCACGCGACAAAGGAAAACATGCCTTCAGTTGACGGCCAACAAAAAGCGCAAATCACGTGGACTCGTTTCAGCATAATTTCAATGTGATATGCGCGTCTCCAAACATTTTGCCCATCATTTTTTTTCAGATGACGAAACTATTACAGTTCATGTACTGTGTGGCAGCAATGTATAGTGACAAGCTCAAAGGTTAAAATGCTCGTATAAGAAACCTTTATTATTACAAGATCATCATTATTATTATTATTCACTATTGCTATATTTGACATTGGTTTGGCGTTGATTATATAAATGTGAAATTGGTGCCTTGGCTCAATAAAGAATAGAAAGCACCTGTTTTCACTTTCTCAGGAAATGCCAGACTATATCGACTTTCACTAACAGCAAACAAAAAAAGAAATCTCACTTGCTAGAACGGGTCTCGGAGGCAAAGTGTGCTTCTTTCAAGCTGTCACTCCTAGTCAAGGTTAACATTGGCAAATTAAACAAACAGAGTATTACACATTGTTAAGTAAACACAGGCATGTTCAACCAATGAAAATCTGCTATCTTAATGCTAGCATACGTATAACGCAAAAAGTGATGAAAAAACACTCTTACTGCAGCATAATAGGAGCACTTGAAAAATGATCTGACAGTCAAGTAATGTACATTTAGTCATGACCTTGGTCACAGAATAAATATAACTTGACAGTCAAGGTTTCACTTTATGTGTTGCGACTGGCCAATATGCTTGAGAAAAAAAGTGAACTGTATGTAAAAAGAAACTGCAGAAGCATGGAATGGCCAATGTGGAAAACATATTTTTCAATGGGCTGTCATTCCAATATGATTGGTAAAGTCTTTCAGACATTGTCAACCTCATGGCATCATGGGAAAATTGCTGTTTTTGCATTTAGACAACGTTTCACCAATACATTCAAATGACTTTACCAGTTGGTTCAAACATCTTTGTCAATAGGTTTGAACAATTTTACAATACGTTCAGTCGACTTTGTTGAGGTTATTCCCCTTGACTAAATGTCTCGAAAAGCAACGAAAAGGACTGCATGCTTTTTTGTATTAGGAAGCCTTTGAGTCACTTGTGCTTGATCATTTGCTTGGCTAGCTGGTTTCTTATCCAGAGAAAGCAGAGGAGTCAAAGCAGTGTGCCTCCATGCTGGTCTGCACGGCGTTAATGCAAACTGTCAGCTGTCTGCTTCACTGAAGACGCAGTAAAAGGCAAACGGGCCTGCGGGCGTCGGGGTCTTTCCTAACCTTTTCTCAGGAAACAAGCGCCTCCTTAGCTGATGTGCGCTTTGATGCCAGCTTTAGCCTTTGGAAAATGTCACCCCTAATTACCAGGGAAATCCATCTGCGCCCACCGCCACCAGCAGGAACTCCCCGTTCTTGACTATCACGCTCAAGAGGCCGCTCACATTCTAAGTGAGACAACCTCGGCGAGACTTCAACTACCAAATGAGAGAGATTGCGGCTAATGAGAGAAGATGCTAACATAGCATTTAACATCTTCACTCAGTGCAACATCTTGTCAAACATAAACAGATGACTCAAATACACCACACCAGTCATAGAAGATTCAAATCAAAGAAATTTGTTTACAAAACAAATGACTTCTGGCTGTGAGAGCGAGCAACCCAACGGGAATTCAAACATAAGGACTCAAATGCACCACACACCTTTCATAACCTTCCCCCCAAGAAATGCCCTAGTCTTTTTTTGTCCTTCATATTAGTCCCCGCCCCACCTCCAATTAAACTCAAGGCAATGATACCTATATTGCAGTCATTTGAATTCAATGATTTTTTCTCCATAATTTATGGGTGCATCTAATTAAAATGTTATAAAGGCTTTCTTCATAATTCATAATTCAGTTTTAAAAAAAAACATGCACCTACACATCCCTTAATTACATCACGGTTATTTTAGCACACAAACTATTTCATAAAATCATATTTGCTCACAGCCACTCTCTGTCAAATTTCCATGCACATTCTCAAAAGGTCTCAAGAAGTCAGGTCTAAAAAGACAAAGGAAGTTTTCTATTTTTCTCAGAATCAGACATTTTTGTCTGACTCAACCATTTGTTTTTTTTTTAACATTTGCATAATGAAATGAATTCCTGGGGTCCTTAAAGAACGAATTTGATGGAGAGATTTCGTCTGATTACCAAAGTTAAAATATGTAAAATATATCTTCGAATAGTGTTTGTTTAGGTTATTGTGTGGGAGAAAGCAAGGCATTATTTTTTGGTAGTCGTCTCTAGCGTGACAAAAAAAAGCGGTCCCTTCAAAACAGCAATAACTTAGTTTGTGATTGTGCGCCAAACATCAGATGCGTTGCACCGGCTCGACTGGTGCTCTGGTTACAATGCACATTTCCCCTCGTGCAATCTCTAACCATAAGGCTATCACGCTGTTTACCTACATGTGAAATGTTGCTGATGCGGTTTAAGAAAACAGAAAGCTCCGTTGAACGCCTTCTCACAGTGTGTGCCTCCCCACTGGGACCTGTTACCGAGTCACATGGCGAGAACACCGCTGCACCATTAAATCTGCAAAACAAGAGGATGTATTCTTAGCTATTAAAAAAGGCAAACTAAATCCTCTTCCCGTATTCTCGCCTTCCTTGACTTCACCACGCTCCATTAACTTTATATGTGGAGTGGCTATATAGATGAAGCCCACCGAGCCCAAGGAATTACATCTCATCTCGTGACCTCGGCCGCGATGCCGAGGATTTGCATTCCGTGGACTCGTGAAACATGCGAGTAAAATATTCTCGCAGCCCCGATATAAATATATGATGTTTGCACGAACACGCTGGTTGAAAAGAGCATCAATAAAGGGCACAAGGCTAGGGCGTTTGCACTTTATTTGTACTCTGTTCGCCAGCAGAAGCGGTAAGGTCGGGTTTTGACATTGTGAACAGTTTATTGTCACCTCTAGAAATAAAACAAGAAAAAAAAAATACGCAGAGCCTCTTTTGTTAGGAGCTAAATTCACGACTGGCAACCAACAGCGAGCAAATGTGTCATCCCTGGCACGACTGCTTGAAATTGTCAATCAACTTCCCACTGAACTGACAATTAGCGGCTAATGCACGTTGGCGAATTTTGGAAAGGTGCGCAGGAGAGGAGCGAATCCTAATGAATGACTTTGCAACCTTAAACTGGTAGACTTCGCTTCAGGCACGCACAGACTTTCATTTCTGCTCATAGCTTTTTATTGCAGACGTTTACGTCATGCAGCTCGAGATGGATGTTGTCCATTGGAGCAGAGTCAATTTCAACTTGAAGGCTTTGTTTCGTCATATTTGGCGATTTAGTGTCATCCATCTGTCTAGTAGGCCTGATTCAAAGTTGGTTGCGGGTGGACATATACTCTCAAGGATTAACTGCCTTTTCAGGCAAGTTCTCTTGAGTTCTTTTTTGTGGATCTACCAATGATTTTATTCGCGAGTTGAACTGGCTTTGGGCGGCGAATTTTCAAGCAGTGATGTGTGTTTAATGGCGTCTTGGAACCTCAGCACCATGACCCACCTACACGCAAAACTGTAATTCGTTCTCTCTGAAGTAAACTCTAAAATGGCTTCTTCGAACTAAAATGGGAGACATCAAGTGTGTCTACACCCATAGCTTCTTTTTTTGCATGATAGTCGTGCCCACCTAATTCTATATTTTTTTAAACTGACTTTTCTACTTTCTGTTTTTTGCAAGTGGAACCCGCTTTGAAGTACTGAAGCTGCCACAATCAATTTGTTGTAATGGAGTGAAATCCGGTGCGGCTGTTGAGACAAATAACATCTGAAGCAAAGACTATTTTTAATGCATTAGCGTGTCAACCAAACAAGTGGGCCAGCGAGATCGTAAAGACCAAGGCTCTGACAGGCCCAATGAACATTTGAATTGGTTCGAAAAATCACTGGTGAGGACTACAAAATGTCAGCGGGAGGCGAAACATGCCTGCAGTCATTTGTATTGATCAAGCACCACGATCCGCTCCCACGCATATCCAATTACGTTGCGTTGCGCTGTCTGCACTAGATGCTTCAAATCAAGCGGGTTAGTCTTTTAATAAAGAGAATGGGAAAAAACAAATGCACTGTTATTCTACTGCTATTTGACTTCAGCCTTATCAATGAGCCTCAGAGGCCTCCCCCTTGGCCAAGCAACAATGGAGCTAAGCAACTATATATAAAACAATTTGGTCATATTGGAATAGAAAGCATTTGTTTCAGCTGAGAGTAGATTGTGTGTGATTAAACGAACGGCATCGTCCTCCATTCTCTTCAACGTTTATTCAAAATTGGACGACGCTACTGGGCAACGGCTTCCCGGGACACACATTTTGACAAAGAAAAACGAGTCAATTAAAACGCGTCTGCTTGCCGCTTTGTAAGGCTGTTAATGTGTACTGACCTTTAATTCTTTGCTGGGTTAAGTGAATATTTGTTGGAAAGGAGCACAGAGTCAGAGAGTCATGACAGGGCTCTGCATGATTACAGTTGAAAATACACGGCGTGGTCATGACACAAAAGTATACCAGTTGGACATGGAGTAACTTGTTTTTTGAAGACCTCTCAATAGCGTTGATGTTATTACAGTCGGACTAATGACAGCTGGTTATCCAAGGAACCATTAAGTGAGTACTTGTGGCATTCACTTATAATAATTTTTCTTTTCATCATAACATGAGAGCATATTAACTAAATCGCCTAAGATCTGGAAAGTCCTTACCGAGAACATTAATTGACATAGTAGTTAATTGATTTTGAGCTCATTATTAGGTCGAAGGTAGAATTTGATAGCACATTCAAGGAAAAAACATGTTTTTCACTCATTATATCCTCACATCAGAGTATATTGACTGATCAGTCAGCGATTTGAGGCGCGACACAAATTGATTTGCTGCCAACTGAGTTTGAAATGGTTATACAAAGTATGTGGTCACTAAATAGGAAGTGGCATGACATTTTTTTCAGAGCTGAAAAACAATCATAATGCTACTTGGAGGTTTGACTTGACATGCTTTGTTGCGAATTGATTTTAAAAGCAATACTACTGGTAGCTAAATAAACAAGTGGCGGTTTTAAGATTTTATTTACTTATTTGTCGATGAATTATAGTAAAGCATTAAAGACTAGGGAAGCATTAGTGTGATTATGAACTTGAGACAGTAAGGGTTGCCAACAAAAAATAAAAAGACAAAGAATTTCACTACAAACCGTAGTTAAGAAAACTGAGGGTATGTCTTAATATGGACAGTACTGCAGATCCGTCAAATACATGATTTTGTGCCTCATTTGCTTTTTGGCAAGATCGTGATCAATTTTTGGGAGTAAAGCAAGGAGCTTTATTTACAGTCTATAGCACTTCATACACAAAGTAAACAAAACAATCTTACCAGAATCACTAAAGGAATAAACATATTAACAGAAAATATTGAAAACATTACAAAGTCAGGTAAAGTCGGACGACTCTAACAATAATCAGGCCAACTGGAGATACTACTGGTTTGCTTGGAGGAGTCTGGATCTGTTTCTCAACCATTACAAGACAGTTTGAGTGAGTGATCTGATATGAAGCATATCGGGCCTTGCTGGCAAGATGGTCAAGTTGCATCACTGAAGCTCAGGCTTCTTTTGGGCATCTTTCATATTTATGAAACCAAGTCATAATACAAAAACAAAAAGCAGAGGGACGTAGGCTACTGCGAGACCGACGGCGTTTTGCCCGCGATGCTTATCTTTACGAGCACATTATTACGATGTACAAAGGCGGCAGCAGCAGTCGCTGATCTGCGCCATTCATCTGGCCCAGAAGAAACAGTCAATTAGCAAGTGCTAACCTGGTGGCGGATATGGAGGTGCGATAAAGAATTGAATGGCTCCATAAATTTCATATGCTGACACAGACGCAAATCGGATGACTGAATGGAGACGGTCGGGAAAAATGTGTGACATTGTTAGCAAGATTTGCATGATTAGCTTGTTACCGCTAATAGTGGCTGGCCCACTAATAGACGCCACAATTAGTCTCCATGTGCGTCATCCGCTCAAGACAAATAAATGCCTCCCTCAAATAAACCTGAGGCGGTCGTAATGACCTCGAGGAAACGTTCCTCCGTACAATGACAACAATGCTTCTGTTACGTGCAAGAAAAATGACGCTTTAGCTTAAAGTTCACAGTTCGCTTCACGTTAAGTGCACTAAACAACATGCTTCAACTACATCCTTTCCTGTTGAGAAAAAAATATTTAAAATTATATTTAAAATGTCTATTTATTTTAAACTCCATTTTCACTTCGCCGGAGTTGTATTCCTGCTAAAAGTGTTTAATATTTCCAAAATGTGTTAATAAAGGCCTCCCATCATCTGTGCTGATAGGTAATGAAAGTCCCCAGCCACTATTTTGGTGTATAACTATTACATTACTTCTCATCTCCATAACTGTACCAATAATGAGCACTCGACCATGAAGAAGCCATGATGATAGTCATAAAAATAACGACATATTTAGCATCTCTTATTACAAGTATGGTTTAGTGCCTTTTGTTTTCTGTGTAAATGAAAATAAGGAATCTGTCCAGGCTAACTAGATACGAAGTGAGTTTGGGAAGCAGGTCATTGTAGAAACACGGAGGAATTTAACCCTGAGATGAGGGGAAGTCTGGAATTCCGAGTCAGACTTTTTAAACCTAGTACTCATGCCTGTCGGCAGGACAGGCAACTTAATATTCTATGGCGTTAATCCTACCGAAACAACTCTCTTATGTACTGAAAGTGAAAGCAGTGTTTTTAGCATCGATAGTTTATGCATGAAGTATATGACTGCAGCATTTGAAACTTGTTTTTACAGATGATGGATTTTGACAAAAGAACTTTCAAACTGAAGGATCAATTTTGTTGCTTGCTATAAATACGGTGGTTTCTGTGAATCCTCGAGGGTGGGCTTTTAATTATTCAGTGTCTCGTCATGTGTTAGGACTCGTCACGTCTGGGGACGTGAAAAAATAAAATAAAAAGACAGCAGCTGCTCATAAGTGATGTGATGGATTTCACAGTTTAGAACAGCTGGAAATTAAGACGGTGAGGCTGTTGCACGTGTTTAAAGAGAAGTTCGCCATTGTAAAATGAAGTAAAACTACTTAAGCAATACCCATGTGCAGTTCATACTTTGAATCAAAAACCTTTGTGAATACCCCAGAAATATAATTGATGGCCCACCAAAAAGGCTTATAATTGCCTATCGATGCCACAACATGACTTTTCTGCAAAACGGCGCTTTAACCTGACTAAATAAAGTTCCTTAATTCAAGTTAAAGTAGTTAATTGTCAGCAGGATACCAGCAAAAATAGAAAATCCAAGGTCACTATAGCAACAACTTATAGACTACTGTCGGTTATTTAAAAAAAAAATCACAATATCTCATATGGTTGCTTTAATTGAACAAACACGTAATGTGAATAAAATACTTTATCATTTATTTTTACCACAATGAATATTTATGACATAAGGTCTTCTGAGCAAAAGAAGAGTTTATAAAAAGTTTTTCCCATTATGCAAACAGTTATGATGTATCGTTTGCCCTTGCACTGGAAGGCATTAAAGAAATTAACGGCACCAAGGAGGAGAAAAATAATGAGCGAGACAAAATGTGTTGTAGTGTAGGTGAATGCAAATGATGCTTTAATACCTGGCTTGGCTTAATATGTAAATAAATCTCACTGTATGTAAATGTTACCTACCGTTCTGACTTTAAACACAATTATTTTGCAAACTATTTTGCAATAAGTTTCATTCCACTTTTCTTTGTAGAGCTGCTCTTAGAATACAAAGTGTTTCGGAAAAGGTCCAGGACTGGTCTCACAAAAGACGTTTTTCACGAGTTTCCCCCTACATAGTGGGCCAGAAAATCAACTGCCGTGTCTACAATCAAATGCTGTGGCAAGAAAATTTGTGGTTACCTGTTTCATTAAAAATGTTGAATGTAAATTACGTACTACTGCCACAATAAAACCAGAAAAAATACAGATAAACAATTTTAATTACTAAATTTTCAAATAATTTAGGGCAAATGCTTGAAACAAAATGGCTTTTTATATATATTTTTTCATGCATGCCCAAGTCCTTACCCTATGGTATTATGGGAACATAGCTATGGGTACGTTCAAACATATTTGAGTACATTTGAGCGTTTGCGCACGTTTGGACGTATTTGTGATTCTGTTCAAACGTGTTTTCGAGTACGTTCAAACATACACTTGAATATGTTTGCCAGCCAAAAAAAAATCACGCCACATTGACAGCTCCATATTTAATCCCATTTTTATGAATATATGATTTTAACCATGAGTGTGAGACTTAACTGTACTCTTTTATCGCGGCAAAAAAGATATATATTCTCAAAAAAGGACAAAATGAAGAGCAAATGTGGAGTACAGTAATCCCTCGTTTATCGCGGATAATTGGTTCCAAAAACCACCCGCAATAAGCAAAATCCGCGAAGTACGGTCATCAACAAGAAGTACTGAGCAGGCTAACAAGTTAGCGGAAATATGCCAATTCGTGATCGTGCTAACATGCGACAATGGACTTCTAAAGGAATGTAAACAAACATTTGGAGCAATACTACATTGTCCTAAAGGTTAGACACGTTTCCTCAATTTAAAAGTTTTATTTTGACTTTTACTTTTTTTTTTAATTTGCAAAAGAAAATCCGCGATGTAGTGAAGCCCCGATAAACGAAACGCGAAGTAGCGAGGGATCACTGTAATTCCTGGCAGAAAGTGGTCATCCCCTGTTAGCACATGCAAATGTCGAGTTGATTTTTCCTGAGCGAGTGTGGTTCTGATTGGGTCCTGCCCTCGGGCGCCGTCTTATATGTCCACCTCAGGGGCATGTGTGAAAATATTCGCACCGAGAGCGACCGGGGGGAAATTCTGCGGAATGATTTCTGAAGCGGCGGCCGCAAGCCAATGAAAGCCTCTGCCTTCTCATTGACATTCAGCGTGGATTCATTTAGCCGTGCTTTCATCACGGGGGTGTCTCGCAAGGCTTTGAGAGCAGATAAAAAAACAATGGGGGGAAATGAAGTGAGATGCTGCGCGTGCGCGCGTGGCTGATGAGGTGATAATTCCCTAGCAGGGGGCTTCTTTGAGGGTATTAAAAAACAGAGCATGTTATTTCCATGAATCTTGCGTCATGTTTGAAAAGATGCCAACGGGGACGTTGGTGTTGGTACATTTGGGGCTTGGTGTGGCTCCATTTAATTATCGACTTGAAACTGTTATAAAGGCTGCACAACTGTCGGTACTGCAAGTAACTAATTTCATTTGAACACTGCCTGCGTGGTCCACTTTAATCGTGGGGGATATTTCGAGAAAAGAAATCTTCAAAATGAATTCTTCCACTTAATGTTCATTCTCTGTACCAGTTTTATGCCATCCTTGAATGGTTCAAAAAAAAAAAAGAATAAATGGTTATCTTGTTTGCTGTAAATCTTGACCTTTTGAACTTTTGACTAACTTCTGTGAAAGCCCCTTTGAGAGTTCAAGTCAATCGACTTCTTGCTTTTAATGAGAGAGAATCCATCTCAATCTCTGACAAGATGCGGACAGAGCGGCCATCAGCGGCTTAAACGTTTAATTGGTAACAGCGCAAGCCTTTGGAAGGTGGAGAGCGGCAGGACTTATTTCAAAGATACCTTAGAACAGGGGTGTCAAAGTCATTTTTTTCGCGGGCCGCATTGTCGTCATAGCTTCTTTCGGAGGGCCATTATGACTGTCAACCCAAATAAATGTATGAGCACCTCATATTATATACAGGTAAAGCTACAAAACAAACGGACAAATAACTCGTTTTCAAATCAGACGAGTAAAAACTGGTCAAATATTTAAAAAAAAAAAGATATTATTAAAAGTGAAGACAATTTGCAATTCTAGTAATGACACACGAATTTGATGCACAATTTGTCTTCGCGGGCCACATAAAATGATGTGGCGGCCCGTATCTGGCCCCCGGGCCTTGAGTTTGACACCTGTGCCTTAGAACGAACCAAGCTCTTATGCGAGGAAAGAAGAAAAAATAAAAAGACAGCAAATTAGCAATTTTGGAGTCAATCTGTGAGAAAGCAGTGGGGAAACTTATCCACACAGAGCCTAATTAGTTTCCCAAAACCATAAAAAAGCATGTCAGAGGATAATTAGTGCAAATCCAGCACGCAGGCCTTTGCACGCTGTCCCAATCCCATAAACACCAGGAGCGATATATCATGTTGTGCCAATAATCACAAAAAGAGGTCACGAAAAATGATTAAAGTTATTTAAACATGACATCAAAAAATAGGCTGTTCTCGGAATTCCCTCCAGGTTAAATCAAGTTTATTTATATGGCCCTTATTGGTGTCATTGTTTGAACGGCAAATTATTTTAGAACAACCAATCACCGATTTTGCATGAAATGCAAAAAATCTTCCAAATCCATCAGGCTGATCAGATCTGTGTAAAATGTCCTTTTTATTGTGTTTTATTGACAAAACAGAATATCAAAGCTGAAAACATGTCAGTGGTGTCCTCTAAAAGTACAGCGTCAGCCCATGGCTGCCAACTAAATTGTTCCTATTGGGATTGTTCAAACAGTTGAAGCCCCATCTGCCTCACACCGTGAGTATGCGCCCGCGAGGGTAATTAGACAACGGGCCAAAGTCGAGCGTCCCCCTCAAGGCCACCGCCGTCTGCGGCGTGCTGATAACATTGACGTGGCGTCCTCCCGCTCTACGCCGGAGACAATGGCGGGAGCACCGGGGGTTGGCCAGGGAGACCGTGGTGATGGGTGAAGAGAAGGGGTGACCTTCCTCAATCCCCAAGTGTGGGCCACGTCAACGGATGCCGCTTTGACAATCACGTGACGTTAAGCTTGGTGGTTTTTCAGTCAGCTGGAGCCCATCTCAGCTGACTTTGGCCAAGCGGAGTGGGGTGCACGCTGGATTGGTCGCCAGTCAATCATTGGGCAGAGACAGACAAGCAATCTTTTGCACTCACATTCACACCCTACACACAATTTAGACCAGGGACGGGCAACTTGCATGTCGGAGAGGGACACCATTTTCCATCAGTGCTGCGGTGGGCACATGGGACCACGCACACGACATGGATGACGGAAATGCTGTATGGACAAAGTACGCGTGCAAAACGAGGCCCCGTTATATTACAATTCTCAATGCACGTATAAAAGATCCAACTTTCAACAACAAAGGTTTTCAAGAGTCATGTGATTTTTTTTCCCTCACTTTAAAGGGCTCACACATCAAAATATTATCATTTAAGGATGGCACCAAACAGCTGAACAATAAACCAACATTCAAATAAAGTAACATTAGGATTACCCTCTTTTATTAGGACAGCTACACTACTCTTTGTTAATTGTGCTTTTAAGACTAAGAATAAAGTAACATTTTGAGTGGTTTTTATGCTTGTTTTGATTCTGGAATTTGTTCAAAAGTCACAAAATGAGGATGCATCTTTTTCAGGGACAGCAATTCAATGTTCCAGCTTCAGATCAGAAGTGGAATGAGGTGGAGAATACATTGCCAAGATTTTTGATCTTTGAAGAACCGACACTCACAGACATCACCTAATGATGTGATGGCCACGCGGCGTAACACACATCGTCTGGACCTTTTAGATTCCTTCATTTCCTTCCATGAAACTTGAACTTTCCTTATAGCTGGTGAACCCTGTACGTATTTTTTTTCTGCTGAACTTTGCACCTCTTTCTCTTCTTCCAGTGCGCCTTCTGCTAATGAGGCCCAACTGCTCTCCTTCATCCAGCGAAACCTTCAGACATACATCGAGTCAGCGCCACGGGGGGAAGCTGTCAGTGAGTCCAAGTCGAGTTAAACCCAAGAAAACGCTAACGCTTAATGCGAGAACTAACGGACTCCATCACACACATATGTGCGCGCGCACGCACACACGTGTACTGAGCTCTTTCATAAAGGTCTTAAATTGAATAAGAAACAAAAAAGCTGATGATTAAAGACGTTAAATGTTCATTAAGCTCCAAGATGCTCTTAATTACATTTTCATGTGCTATGTATTTGCCTTGACCAAAAACACAAAATGAGGCATGGGATCAGAGGGGGTGTTCTCCTCTCCAATTCATTCCAAACCATCCCACCCAACCCTGCTCACCCACCCCATAGTTCTATTCTCATAGTTTGAAATAATGATGCTCCATTTAGTTCAAATAATATCTGATGAGTGTTTACCTTTAGTTTCACAGGCGCCATCTGTCTGGGCTCCTTGTCTGGGGTTCCAGCAACCTATAGCAACAATTTGAAAAAATGTCCCAGAAGAAAAAAAATACACTCGCAATGTCCGAAAAATGGCCCCTTTGACTCACATGATGAGTATTTGTTTATCCAACATGTTGGTGGTTGACATCAGGGGGACTCTCGATGCGAACCTTCAATAAACATCAGAAGGAAACAGGATTGACTCAACGACCAACATGGCACTGCGTGACATCATGAGAAAACGACACAATACAGATGCTGGTCATCAACATAGCATGGGAAGGTTGAGAAAAGTCAAACCCTGCCACAGTATGGCTTTTGGTAGTTTTTTCGAACATTTTTTTGGAAAATGGTTGGGTGCAAATTATTCAATGGACACCAGAAGGGGGCCTAAGCATTTACATTTTCTCTCACTCGCACGCACTCACTGCCTGCCACCCGTTTTTCTTTTACACTAAGCAGTTTCGTGGAGGATGGCGCCCTCTAGAGGCCGACCACATGACACCTTGCCTCATCTAATTGGCCAGGACGTGGAAACATTTGTGTTCTTGAGTTTGTTTACTCATCCATCCCGACTTCACTCGCACTAATCTATCTACAAAGTGCGTTTTATTGCAATGAACAAAAGTTTCAGAGTTCACAGTAACAGCTATTTGCTCTGCACACAAAGCGAATCCAAAGAGACATACTATGCATTTCCACACTTTAAAACGTTTCCCGACCGGGTGTTTTAAAACGCCAGTGGTTGTCCAATACCCCATAAGTCAGGATTTATAGAACGTTTTTTCCATAATATTTCTTACCATGGTGATTTATCTTATTTTCCGTTCTACTGGGATGACTGCTTTGTTTTCCACAAAACTCGCCGACAAACTTGCTTCTCTAATTGCTGACCATTTCCTCATTCAAGTCGGCACATGCGCAGTAAGAAAATGGAATAGTCCATTGCATTAGAAGGGAAGGGAGCAGAATTTGCATTTTGAAGTGTCCTCAATTAGTTGAACAATATATTCATTGCTTGAAACAAAGAAAATATAGAAAACGTCGGTTGAGAGACAAGCTTGAATGGAGGCAAGGGTTGAAATTGGCACACAAAAAGAAATCTCAGTGACTCAGTACTCTGTATGCAGGATTTATTTATTCCCAGCTTCATATAAAACTGGATGTTGAGGCATGAACATAATACGTTTGAACAAAAATAGAACCAATATTTACAATTATTGTATTAAAAATACAAAAAAAGAAAAGAACAAGGAACGCGTACTCCACCGATTGTCTTTGTAAAAGACATACAAGTGTGAGTTGTAGTAGAGGGAAGGAGAACATCACCAGCTAAAATGTACACATGTATTTTTATCTTCATCATGGTCATCATTATCATCATCATCATCACAACAGTAGCAGTTCTACCCACGACATCAAACCGACACGTTTTGTGCAATGTCACGTCTTCAAATGCGGCCCGTACAAAACTAAACAAAAATATATCACACAGTAACAAAAAGAACTTTTTTTTAGTGTCGCAGCGGAAAACACTCACCCCTTCAGTCTAGTTCATTTTAATGATATATATATATATATATATTTATCTTTTGTCACCAAACTGATCAATGTGATCAGCAAAATTCTGTGATTGGAGGACCAGAGATATCATCATTCACCCGAGGAGTCTTAGCACAACACTCAAAAGAAAACTACAGGAAAATGTTTCATTCGCAGAAAACCAAGTCAGAAAATTAGGACACAGAGTTTTAGCAGAAATCAAAATTTGACCAGAAAAGTTGCAAAGTTATAGCAATACTTATATATTTTCACTTGTTTCTCACAATATTCACATTTTATTATTTTAAATGTAAAAATTCCAACTTTACTGGTAATATTCAGATTTATTCTGCAAAAATATTTTTTTGTGGTAAAATCTGGACAGTTTTTTTCTTTTCCCATTAATAGTGGGATTTTATCATCAAAAGAACTCTATTCTAACATTATGAATTTACGTTCATTAAATGACTTTTTTTCTCCACCAGAGATATTGTGAGCTCCTTTGCTTTTTTTTTACTTTGACAACTTTATTATGTTATGTTACTGACATTTGTGAATTTTTGGTAACATTACCATTTTATGCTTGCAATATTGCATTTTGTACAACTCTTATTTTGAAAGAAAGAAAAGGTTCCCCCTTAAATTTAGGACTTTGTTGTGGTAAACTTTACAAGTTATTTTGAGAAAAATTGCATGTTTCATATTTTAACTTCATTCTCATTAAACAAATAAGACGATTGCTTGCCATGATTAAATTAGCAGGATATTTCAGGCTTTTTTTTTCTTGGTAGCTTGCAATCTTGTAAACGTCCAAATGTTTAAAAAAAAAAAAAAGAAAACAATACAGATTTCATATGTCATTTTTGTAACGTTTTATAGTAAGAACGTCCTAATTGCTGGCATCTGGTTGACACTCAGAGGTCAGAATTGAGTAAATTCTACTTTTCAAAATGTCAATATCCCGTTATTAGTTAGTTTCAACCTTATTTGATGTATTTAAGTTCTCATTTGTGTGTGGCTTTAACACTCCTCGGCATTGATCTCATAGGTAGCCTTATTTTTCTTCTTTTATTTTATTCCATTCCTTCATCACCAAAGTCTACAAAAACAACAACAACAACAGAAAAGTCCTTCAGTCAAGTCCTAGTGTTACTGATTGTGGGGATCTCCACTTTTACGTGTGTTTATGTGTGTATGTGTATGTTGGGGTGCGGGACGATGATGTAAAGAATGCGTTGAGGAATAAGGCATTTCACTCTGCTCATTGAAGTTGGGGTACACGTTGTGTGATGAATGTGCAGTCGTAAGGCGCTTTGAACATTCACACAAACTTGACTATGAATGTCTACGAGGGCCATGATTGACAGCTTTCCAGTCCTCAGGGCGCCATGTCCTGGCTTTTTCAGATTCCCTCTGTTGTCATTATTGTTGTGCTTTTTGGATACCCAACAGCATCCCTGCAGATGACGGGATCCCGCCCATCGTCGTCATCGTTACCCTGGCGTCCACGAGCGCGTCCGCAAGGTCTTGTGCTGAAAGTGCTCGTCAAGTGTGTGTGTGTGTGTGTGTGTGTGTGTGTGCGAGAAATGTTGTCCTTTTTGTGTGTGCGTATGTTAATACTGGCGTCATTGTTCCAACCTCCTGGAGCGAGTCAGGAGTGCAAACGTTTAATTGAGAAAGTCCTCAAAATGTCTGCTGCTTGTTTTTTTTCTTGTCTTCTTTATAGTGCAGATGGATGTCAACATTGTTGTTTTTATGTTTAAAAATGTCTTTATATCGTCGAAAAAGTGCCAGGCATGTTATCTTTCACCTCCTCATCATCTTCTTCACAGTATTTTCTTTGTTTTTGCATGCAGGGTCCGTCAACCCCCCATGATGCTTTAAGGCGGGGGGGCGGGGAGAAAGAGGAGGAGCCAACGAGGAATCCACCAATCAGGAGGCAGAGCAGGCACGTATGTAGCTTGACGATGAGAGTCTATTGGTTGCTTGGAAGGACGGCCAAGAGTTTGTTTTTGCCTCAGACCGCCGACACCTGTTCGTCATCTGCGGACAGAAAACAAAACAGTCCACAAGGTTACATCAGCACGCATTTGGTTCCCTCCGCCATAAATCAAAAACCATTGAGAGGAATTTGAATTTCTTCCACATGTATGAGGAGCAAAGTCAGCTGTTCGTGTGTGCACGCAACACGGTGAATGTGGCATGTTGCCCAGAATGTTACTTTTTCCTCTTAAAATGCTTTTTTTCCCCAAACTTTTTTTCCCCTCAAAATATCAGTTTTTACAATGGCCCGATCAATATGGATTTTTTTAAGGCAAATTCTGATTCCAATATTTGGCAGGATAGGATTCTGATAACCATTTGATTTTTAGATTTTATTTAGATTACTATTCTTTTAAAAATAATCATTTTTCTCATGACATTTTATAGGGTTTATTTGAGCAAAAATTCTGATGTTTATCCTGGTTAAAAAAAAATCAAAAAAAAAAAATCGCTTTTTGGTAGTAATAATAATAATAATGGTAATATTTTAGCTTCATAAACTCTGATTTTTGTCTGGTAACAATCAAAATTATAACTGGCATTAACGTAATTCTATTCTCATTTTTCATTGCATCTCTACATTAGCAAATGTTCTTTTAAGTGTGTCTTTATTTTCTTAACATCTTCACTGGGTGGAAAAATTTACATAGCGCCACCTATTTACTTATTGAACTGCTTGAATAAATATATACCGGAAACTCAAAAGATCCTGAAAAGGCTAAATTAAGGTCATCTAGACTAATCACTATTACAATCTACATTTGTGTTTTCTACGAAATTATTCACTGTCATTGGGGCTGTGGAAAGGGGTGGGGTAAGGGGGTGGTGTGTGTTTGTGGGGAGGGGGGGGGCACTGTTTGAGGTGTGAGATGTTGAGCTTCTATTTATTCCATGCATTAAAATACTGCTTCACAAAAACATCGATGATAAACCTGGTAGTTGTTAGGGAATGAGGGGAGGGGTGGCACCCCCCAAGATGTAGCAGGAAGTAGTGAGTGGTCAAGTTTCAGTCCAAGTGTGTCGGCATGCTTTGAGGTGGGGATAGGGAAGGGGTTGGACAATCTGATGAATCAGTCTTTACCTGCCATGGTGGGGAGGGGGCACCCCTCCTGCACACACACTGTCAAGGTCGGGGGGGCCGGGGGGTACGCTGCGCCCTCGGCTTCCTCAGAGCGACTAGTTTAGGAGACTCACCCTCCTCTTCCTCCGCTTCGGCCGCCGCCTCGTCATCGTCATCCCGGACGCACCGGAGGTTGCTGGTCCTCTGCTTGGACGCCGCTTGATGGGCCTGCGAGTCGGGGGATTGCGTGATCATGCGCGAGCGCTGCAGCGCCGTAGTGTAGTCGGGAGGACGGCGGCTTGTCGGCGTCGCAGATGTGGTGGAATTCGGTCCGGGAGGGGGCGGCGACTGGCCATCCGCCAGGTCGGAAATGGTCAGTGCTGTGTAGCCCGGCGGCGTTGGGGGAGGCTCGCGATATCGCCCCTCTTTCCGGGCTTCAGGTACACAACACAAAATTGCAACTTTAGTTGGTGATTTTATTCTCGTAGAAATATTTTCTTTTCGGGTACTACTATAAATTTTGCCAATTGGAGAAACTCACATATGAGTCCTTTACAGGCAGCGGTGACAGGTGAGGGCGAGGGCCTCCCCGTATGCTTGGCTTCCTCTGACCCGGTGGACGTGATGCTGCTGGTCTCGGCGTCTGCGTTGACGTCCTTACCGCCTCGCCTCTTGATGGTGCCCGTGTCACCTTCTGAGTCTTCGCCCCAGTAGGCGGCAGACGATGATGAAGAGGAGCCGGCCGAGGCCCAGCTGCCCCGTGTCTGCGCCGCCCACAGTAGGGCCTCCGGACCGCCGGCGGGCGGGAGCCCCCCACTGAAGGCCAGTGTTTCCCAACTGCGGCCCTGCTGCATGGTCTGGATGTTGTCGTGGGAACCGGACGAGCAAGACGTCCAGGAGCCCCGCCCGCTATCGGCCGCGTCCAGGGACACGCGGTCCCCCTGGTCCTGGGTCAGCTCCTCAGAGCTGGGTGACGACAACACCGTGGGGCAGCCCGCATAGATGCCCCTACAGTCCTGCATCGACGAGTACGACCTGCCACACAAACGCCATGGTCACATCCTCTGGTGTAAAGCAATCGACCGTATTGCTTATCATCCAAATGCCACAAGACAATATGCTTTCTTGATTGATTTTGATGTGTAGAGTGCCGGAAAACACGTTTGTTCATTGAAAAAATTTATAGCTACATCAAAACGAAACAAAAATGTTCTCATTTTAGATGCGTGACTTCAGTTGCGCAACGTAGTCACGTACCCTAGACTATACTGGTCGGGATCGGTGGCGGCTCGCCGTTCTAGGCGCATTCCACCGACATGGGACTCGCCGACGCCCCCCGAATGCCTCAGGCGCCGCTCGTCCTCGAAAGACAAGTTGCTGAGAAGGCTGGAGCGAGACGACATCTCACTCTGACTGCAGTCAGAGTACGAGTCGCCCATGCGGTTGAAACCTGTAACACACATGTCAAAAATAAGTCACTTTGCCTTTAAAAAAAAAAGAAAAAGCCGTCATGAAAATAAATGTGAAGAAAAAAATAGATACATTATTCTAAAGTAAATAAAAAAGTTAAATGATTTTAATTCAAATAAATGTAATAAATGGGGCAAACACTCAGTGTTAAACTAAAATAATTATTAAACAAAAATCTAAAATAACTCATCCAAATAAAGGCCAGTAATATATTGGAAACTCACAAAAATCTAAATGATACTGACAAAAGTATATGGTGACATATCATTATAATGGTAAGGAATGAGTAAGAAAAATCCCAGCAAAACAGTAAATAATGCTAAAATAAATGAAGTCATGTCAAATTTGCATAATTAATTTTGAAAATGAGTATTCATTTCATATAGAGTAGTAACTGAATTCTATTGATCCAATTTGTGACATGTGCAGCGCACAAGCCAAGCAGCAGGGGGTGGAACTATACCACATTGGTGTGTTTACCCTTCTTGGGGGAGCTCTGTGGGGAGCCGGGCGGAGAGGAGAGCTGCGAGGTGGCGTTGGACGCTGTGGCATCGTCGGGATGTCTGCGATGGCGCTCGCTGGCCTCTTCCGACAGAGACAGGATTTTCTTCAGCGACTGAGGGGAGCTGGTGCCTGAAACAAAGAGGCAGTTGTCCGTCTCAATACATTTGACCACATGATGTACCTGCGAAAACGCTGAGAATTTATATGATAAAACATTTGATTTCTTCTCCCACTATTAATCTTACCAAAGGGAGGCAGGTCCTTTACAGGCACCTTCTTGCGCGATGGGTACAGGGCCACGGCGGGCACCTGCAAGGCCTGGGAGCCTTTGGCCAGTTGCCCTCTCTGCTGGCTGGCCGCTCTGGACACCACGGGGGAAGTGTCGGCACGGCGGACCCCTGAGTTCTTGGGCACTAGGAGGCACAACGCACGTTAGGGTTTGAGACATGCTGAAAAAAGTCCAATGTATTACATGGGTGGAGTAGGGACTACATTGAAATTTTGTATTACCAATAACATAGCAAAAACAAACGTGTTGTTTTCTAGTGTGTGTGACTCACGTGTGCTGACAGAGGGTTCGCATTGCAGAGAGAGCGTCTGCAGGCTCTCCTCATTGGTCTCCAGACTGAGGTTGGCCAGGTACTGCTTGACCTTGCGAGCCATCTGTGCATCCTCGTACAGCTTCTTGGCGTTGAGGAAGGAACTGCGTCGCACGCGCTTCTTGTGGCCGCCCGCCTGGTTAACGTCCAGCACGGCTGCGTTGGCGCTGCCTTGACTTAAGGAGCTACATAAGACAGAAACACAGAAGAAATAGCCAATGTAGACGCAATGGGTATTAATAACGTGCACTCTTGACTTGAGTCTTGTGATGCTAAACATGCAGAAAAGCAGCATTAGGTGCTCCGAAAAGAATTCCACAGTATTCCAGGTAGAATAAAGTGGCTGTGAGTTTATTACTTGCCTTCATAGTTGACATTCTTGTGGTTCGTGTAATCTCTTTTATAGCGTAATTACAACCTACATTCCACAGGATTACAAGATGGTTTTTAACAAGTAATGAGATATGATCTGTGGAGATAAACCCCCCCTAATTAGAAAACATTCATCACGTACAACAACTCGTGTTTTCTCCCCCAGGCTTGCCATTAAATGGTGAGTATGCGTACCACAAAAATGTCAAGAATGATGAAAGGGAATGTCATTTGTCAAGAGGCCTATGGATCTCTTAAATAATGGGGGGGGAGGAAAAAATAAAAGGAACTATTTAGAAAGTAAATGTCGCCATCTACCTTAAAAACATATCTATAAACTGTGCATAGAAATGCATGTGCATGACAAAATAAGTATTCTTACAGATATATGTAGAAAAATACATAAATAAAAAAGTCTCAACAGGAATTGTAAAATCTATTATAAAAGAAGACTGATGGGCATGCATAATCAAGGGATCGACTTTGCTGGTGGCAAGATGCTCGGAATGTTATCATCATACTAGTGCAATGTAATTTACAGTGTAATGAAATGTTATTACACTGTTAGAACAACGCAATTACAATATTTAGCATTAACATTTAGTCCCCCCCATTTCCCACTCCTGTCAAGGTAATCGCCAGCAAAATGACCCGTGTTAGTTGTTGAGAGGGAGTACAGTGAACCCGAGCTATTACCAAGCCTTGCCAGGAATAGTGAAAATCTGCAAATAATAGCCGCTCCCCAAAACGGCCTTCTAATTGAACATAGATGCCACAAGATGGCGCTTAAAATGGAGAGGATCGGAATGCATCAACACCATGGGTGGAGAACGTGCACAATTAGGAACTCATGTTATAACTGAATGAGCACGGGCTCACTGTACTGTATGTATTATTAGTAAAGCCATTCAAGTCAACCTGGTCAAAGGAAAGCCAGCAAAGAAATGTGGAGGCACATGTAAACTTACCCTAAACTTCTCCACTTCTTCTTCCTAGAGGCCACGAACAGACAAGCGTGGGGGGCGGAGGGGGGGATGAGCAAGAGGAAGAAGACAAAACAAGCTTTTAAGCACAGGAAAGAGTACCAAAGACCACCAAAGAAAATCAAACGCCACCGCGTAGGAAAAAAAAGCCACTGGAGAGGAGCTTAAAGACCACTTAATGGAGACACTGACATTGGTTTCAACAACAGGAGAAGCTTTCTGAGAGCTACATGTTTTTTTCCTAGGGCTTCCGTACCTCGTCCTGAACATGAGGTTAGGGTCCATGTTGACCGAAGCCATGCGGCCCACGTGGCGGATTTCTTTGGCGATCATTCGCAGCTTCTCAAAGTTCACTAGGCCGTCAACTTTGGAGTCGTTACCTGGAGCCAGCACATCACAAATTATTTTTAAATACAAAAATGATGAAATAATTACAAAAATGTTTTCCCATGGCGTACCTTCGTGCAGGAAGGTCAGGTCCTTCTTAATGACAGGAAAGAGCGGGATGATGGGCGGCTGCAGGTTCTGGTTGTTGAGGACGTTTCGGTACTTAGCCATGTTCCTGGAGGGATCGAACAAGTCCTGCAGATCGCCAAAGAGCTTCTCGTACTTGCTGGGCAGCTTCTCCCACGTTCCTCGAAGGCGGGAGACGGGAGCCAAGTTCAAACCGCTAAGGGGGAGGGAAAAAAAAGGAAAAAAGAATTAAAACAACTGCCTTAAGGGATTAAATTATTCTATATACTAAGTATTAACCAACCAGAAAAACAACTACCCAAGCAACTAACTAAATAAGTGCCCAACTAGCTGTAAGTGATTAAACAACAACCCATTTAAATGACTAACAAATGTGGAAGGGGTACAGAGCGCGTCGAACCTGATAATGGCAAACATGGAGTTGAAGTTCTTGCATTCGCGGCAGTGCAGCGCAATCTTGATGAAGTGCTTGATGGTCTTCATGCGCTTGAGCTGATTGGCCTCCCGCGTGACCTCTGTGGCCACCCAGAAGGTCTCGTGGTTGATGGCCTCCTCGAAGCGCTTGAGGCTGGTGGCGCCGCCCCCCTTGGGGCGCAGTTTGAACAGGTCGTCGATGTACTCGGTGGGCTCGATGGCGCAGAAGAGCTGGAAGGCACGCATGGACAGTTGCGTGGCCACCTCCACCGTGCTCAGCTGCAGCAGCGAGATCTGGCCCTCGCGAAGGAGGTCCTGGGCGTCCTCGTCCGAGCACAGTGTCTCTGTCTCCATGTTGCTCTTTAGGTAGTACCTGTTTGTGGAAAAATAAGGCATTACGTGAGCGTTATGACTTTTATTCCAGTGCTATGAGACACATGTTTTGCTTCGGTCAAGTTGTTTCCAATTCGCAAGTATTTTATTATTTGTAACAAAAAAAACACAATATACTAAGTGTTTCTGAGTTCCAAATAAAAAGCGGAGAAAAAAAAGAAAACTAAAAATACGAGATACACGTCTTTTTGATCAAAATTTTCTTGGGGCAAAGAAAATGCAAACTTTTTTCTATTTGAATCCGAACGAAATTATAACATGCAGTATACGCAAGAGGTTGCGCGAGTGTCTACCTTCCGCTCAGCTGTATCCTGTCGGCTAGCTTTGAGAGCTGGTCGGGCAGCCGCCTCTGCTTGATGACGCCCTCGGGTGTGACCGATACCTCGCACAGCGAATAGGCCTCGGGCGCGGCTGTCAGCGCAAACTCGCGGATGGCCTGGGCCACTACCTCCTTGGCTGTGGTGTCCTTGCCAATCATGATGTAACGCGACTGCTGGTCCGCTTTAAAGACCCGCAGCACCTGGTCAGACATATCTGCAGAGAGAGAGAGTTGGTCAAAACCATTGTTCTAAAATCATGGATGGATGTTACCAGCAAACTACTGTTGTTCATTTGGGCTGGTTGTCTACGTAAACGTGCTGTGGTTGAAATTGAATTCTAATGGAACAAAAGCAAAGTTGACAAACGTCAAAGTACAACAATATATATGTTATCGAAACATTGTGGAACAAGAACAGGCTCATGGCATAAATGTGTAATGCAATGTAAACGGGACCCAATGTAAACATAACAAAAAAATACTTGTGCAAATAAAACAGAAAATCAACAAATTCTCTTCATTGTGTATTTTCACCAATTGCAGGTTGATCTGGAACGTAACTCCAATGATGAATGAACGCTCAGTATATTTGGATTCATGCTTCTCATTAAGACCATTCAAGCAAAGAACATTTTTTTCCCTCCACCAGTAACCCAGCATTCCATGTGATTCCATTAACTAGTGTGATTAAAAGACGCAAACAAAGACCCACAGGAGAAGAAGGCTGGCGCTTGACTTGATTAGCCCCAGTGAATGCACAGGCTTTACGCGAAATTAGCAATAACCGCCAATGGCCATCAAAGGTGCAATTGTGCCCAGGGTAAAGGAAGGGATCACCAGGTACACAAAGTACTTACTCAGGTTGACCGGCACTGGAAGAACACAAATAACGTGTTGGTAAATATTAGCAGAGATTAGCTGGTTTTAAAAGTGGAACAGGATTAGCGATGACAAGGCTCACCGGGTTGGTTGTTGAAATCCAGGATACGGTGGTGCGACTGGAGCAGGTCGGGGTTGGACGATGACAGGTTGCCGCTGACGGGGAGCGCCGGCGGGATCTGCTTGGACTGCTTCATGCCCACAATGCTGTCGTCCTGCGACTGGCCCACGCAAACGTCGCTGCGGGAAACGGACAGAAAGTTGCAGCATGAATTAGTTAAATAGAAGAAGTTAAACATACAAAAGTGACAGGGTGTTTTTTCCGTTTGCGCTTCCTGTTATTGTAGACTTTTGTTTGGCTTTATTTTGAAACTTTCTTGTTTCTCGAGAAAAAGACACAAACCATGCCCAACTTACTTGTAAGGTTTGGGAGGCAGGATGCTGGTGAGTGTCTTGTCAAAAATCTTCTTGAGCTTGTTGCGTCCGCCCACCGAGTTGCTCTTGACCTTCTTGCTGGCCTTCTCCAGGCCCATCACTTGCTCCACATCAACCGCCAGGTCCGGTATTGAGTAGCGGCTGGCTTTTTTTATGTCGCCAATCTTGGGCAGGTGCGGCGCGCCGTTCTTTCGGTCGTGCTCGTCCTCGCCATCCACGTCGCCGTGAAGCTCCTGCTCTGGTCTGGTTAGCAGCTCTTTAAACACTGCACAGGGTTGGGCACAATAGATTTGGTTATGTTATGTCATGAGTTTTTTTTCTTTTTTCCTAGCCTTAAGTTTAGTGACTGGTTTCGTCAACCTCCACAAGAAGCCGATACTCGTCTGAATTAGATACTACCTGGTATTGGTACACACTCATCTGTTTAAAAAAACATTACTTACTCAAATATACTGTACCAAGTCACTCTTTAATGCCTAAAAATTAATCTAGACTTTCAACCTTGAGGAAACAATATGGGGAAGAGATTAAGTTTTACAGCAATTCTCAGACAATCGAACACTTAAGAGTGTTAATAGATTTGTTGCAAACACTTTACATCTGTTTTGTGATTTGTGGGGAAAATAATTTCTTAAATTGACCATAATTGTGGATGCAAAAAAGTTGTGTCCAAAGACGATATTTCCTGTACACAAACTACAGGCTGGAAAATTGACAGCATCCTGAGATGTCAGCAATCAAAAGTCACCAACAGAAAAAGTAAAATGCATTTTGAGTGTGCATGTGTTTTTTTTCTTGTTTTTTTTACCTAAAAGGTTGGTTTTCACAGTTATGGACAAGTGCGTGTTGTTCTTCAGTATCTCATTGGCTTTGCTGAGTTGTACATTCTCAAAGTTCTGCCCATTCACCTCCAAGATCTTGACGGCAAGGAAAACAAGACACAGGAGTGCTCAAGTTAAGACAATGATTTTAAAGCGTAACGTTTCTCTTTGTCTGGTTGCCTGCCTCACACACTGCATATAATGTTTGGACTAGAGGTGAGTGACTCCACCTAATTTCCATCAAGGATGCACAAATGTAGCCATTTCATTGATATTGCAAATGTGTCGGACAATTGTAATCTACGACTTGAAAAAAGGGAAATGTTAAAGGATATTAACGCAAGCAAATATTTGTTAGTTTTGTGATAGACCAAAACATTTTTTTTTTTTTTAAAACTGAGCTAGCTGGTGGAAGCAAGCACTTTGCTGGCTTTCTCCTCAAAGCTGGACTTCGCAAGCACTTTCGCTCTTGCCGATGTTCTGAGCTTTCCAGCTAAAGTCTCCTTAATCCTGGAAACCCATCTTGAGAGTGTCTGAATCCGCGTTAAGTCTCGTCCGATCCAAACATTCCCTGCAGCTCTTCTTTCCGCGTGCTTTGCTATTTTTGCTCGCTACCTAACTAACACGATCCACCGGGAGTCGGTCCCGACGTTCTTATTAGTCAGAGGTGAAGTTTAGTCATCCACCTGTGGGTGCTTGTCCTTGGGCAGGGAGCAGATGCTGTGGAGTCTAGTTGGCTAATTGCCGTTGTTTGTGTTTTTACTGGCCTGAGAGGAGCGCAGGATGGCCTTTACTTAGACGGCGGTCCAAGGGGGACACGAAAGAGGCTTGTTAGCACATTACGTTTGATCAAGAAAGGTCCCCAAAGGTGGACTCTGGATTAAATTTGGGTGATGCTTTCAAACCAGAACACTTTTTTTAAATGTCGCTTAGATTAGTTCAGGATGTTCATATGTGGCTTAGCTTGTTACCTTTGGAGCGGGGGTGTGGGAGGCGGGCAAGCAGCAAAGAACAAAATACAGGATAGGAGAATTTGAGGATGCTCATATACAATTTGACCTTGTGAGTGGAACAAATGGGCGTGTGCGAGACAGGCAAGTGGTGAAGCAGAAAATTAAAGAAAGCAATATTTTAAAAACTTATTTGTTCTAGTTGTCTGTATGAGAAAAAAACCCAGATATGCTAAAAACAGGTTTTTGCGCGACTCTTTACCTGATCCCCTCGTTTGAGCCCGGCCTCCGCCGCCTTGCTCCCGGCCTCCACGGCGTCAATGAAGACCCTGAAGCCTTTGTCTTGTCCTCCCAGCAGGCTGAAGGCAAGGTCGGCCTCCCGGGACGCTTTCGTCAGCGTCACCAGGCGAGGTTTGGCTTTGGCAGCGCACGCGATGTTCAACAGCCGCAGGTGGCCGCACATTTTCTAAAGATGCATGCAACAACATGCTGTGTGTGAGGAGAACGTGTCTTCTTTTCATTATTTGACTTTTCAGAAACGTACTTCTCTCTCAAGGTTGTTTTCAAACTCCTCCAGGAAGTGAGTCATTGCCGCGTCACCCTCAAAATCATTGAAGTGGTTATTCACCCACAACAAAACCACCCGTGTCACCTGGACAAAAAAATGAAAGAAAAACATTTCTTCATCTAATTTTTAAAAAATTAATTACTTTTGAGATTCTATACCTTGTCCCTGAGACTGGGGTCGTGGAACCACTCCAGCAACTTCTTGCCCACCACCATAGGGCTAGATAGGAATGTCCTGTACGTCAACAGGAAGTCCTCAATGTAGGTAGGATCAACCACCGAGTGCTCCTCCACCAGGTGCATGGTCAGACGCTCCGGAGTGCCCTGAGTGGAGCAAGCGTGGCGGTGTTATAACGAAGAAAATCAACACTGCAAATGGTGACGGCAATGTTCCTATGCAGTCACCTTGATGACTATGTGTCCTTTCCGGGTGCCGGTTCGGTCCAGTTCTCTGTGCTCCTTGACCATGACGATCTCGCCTTCCTCTTCCACCTTCTGCATGTTCTTCTCCACTTGGTTCAGGATGCAGCAGTAGTCTTGCTGGGCTATGCACACAAACTACAAAAAAAGACATCCAAAACAACAAGTCAAATTTTCTTCACGTTCAATCTTGCCGCAAAAACACGATTAATTTGATAGATTTTCTAACTTTAGTCGACACTATGTTCTGCTTGATTTGACATAAATGTTAACGGCTTTGCACCATTGATTTTTATGTACATTTGAGTGTAGTACATTTGAGTGTGTGTACGCTTTTTTTCTCGTTTAAGCTCATCGTTATTTCCCTGATAATGTCAGCATCTTGAAAATGACATTGTTGCTATGGTGATATTAAACGGGTGATGAGGCTGAAAATTGTTGGCAAAGGTGTTTCCTTTGCACTACTCATCATTTCGAAACAAGAGGTCATCTCGACCGTGCGCGAAAGCGCTGCCTGAAAATGGCCCATTAAGTTGACTCCCTGGAGAGCGTCGTCAACAGCGAGGCCCCCAGGGGGTCGTTAGGAGGTGCCAGGGCGAGAACATTAGCTGCAAACGACCTCCACCATTAAGGAGCCTAGACAGCCGTTGAACGTGCGTGTTTGGTGGCATGTGAAGGACACGCTACCTGGCAGTCGTCCACCTTGGTCTTCATGGCCCCCTTCATGTACTCCTTCTCCATGGTGGGCGACACCCCAAAACTGTTGCCCATGCACAGGATCTCCGAGCGCCCCTCGGGGTATGTCACTTCCACAGAGCCGTTCAAAATCACGGACCAAGAGTCGAGCTAGAGATGCAACATCACATCACATGATTGGTCACAAAGGCATCGCTAATGCTACACGCTAACCCATTCAAGGAAAACTCTAGCCAAGTGATTCCAAACTGCACAAAAAACTGTTCATTTATTTATGCCAGTGAAATAAATATAGTGACAACTCACGCAGTCCATTTAATGCTCCTGATTGACACTGACTTAATAATGATAAAAACAATTGGAAAATATGGGCCTAAACAAAATCTTATAAGGTATGGTTTTCAGAAAAATGGTTGGATACCTTTTAGAAAAAGGTGGCGCATAATGTGGCATTTTTTTTGGCAAAAGAAATTGTAAGACTACTGGTACAACTTGAGGATATATTTAAAAAAATGTTACGGGAGGACCATTGTAATTGTTCCAAGAAAACAATATCTCAAAATCATTACTTCTGAGTTTTGGGAGAAAATGTTTATAAGAATACTGAGTACTGGTAATCTTTCAGGGAAGTATAATTGTTTTCAATCTTATAAGGATAACGTCAACATCTTTTCAAGATCTAAGTTAGAATTGTATGAAAAAAAGTTTTTCGCTGCAAGAAAAAAGCATTGTTTATAGAAGTATAACGTATAACTTCAAGGGACAAAATAAATCATGATCGCATAACAATACCTTATTAATATTTGTGACCCAAAAATATAATGTGGGAATAAATGTATTATATTTATGATATCGAATATTCCCACAAAGAAAGGCTGGTGGATCTTGAAAGAACAACACTATTTTTTACTTGCATGACATGCGACTTACAAAAGTCAACACGGCCAGTGTATTTATCGAGGCCATTATCATATTTGCCTTGGCACGGATCATTTCTATCAGTTCCTGCGGTTAAAGCCTGTTCAGTCAACCCACTGACTAAGTACAGTTGAGGGGCAAAATTGTGGCCATTGAAAGCCACGTCTCGCTTCAGCCGCCCGAGGAGGTCCACGGGAGACGAGACGCTCTGCATTCAGCTTTAATAGAGCGGAAAATACACGAAACGGGAGAAGATTCATTCAAGTTTTTTTTCCCAACAAAATAAACGCACCTCCTCGCCGTCGTTGAGAACAATGGTACCGGCGCGCTCAACCACGGCGAACACCATGACGGCGCACAGTTCACGCCGCACTGACATGGTCATGTTGGCGAAGGCCGGCAGCTGATGCATGAACTCCAGTAATTGCTCTGTGAGAGGGGGTAGAAAAGAAAACAATGCAAAGGTTCTTAAAAAAATGTCCCCCCCAAAAGACTCTGCTAGCTGTCCTTTGCTTAATTCTAACACAATGCTGCAAATGAGCTAGTGAAACTTGCATCTGTCATGACATCATCAACGTTTAAGCAAGGGAGGAATAAACACACAATATGACACTATTAAGAGGCATATATGCTTCATCTCCTGCAAAAAAGGATTACTGCAACTTATTGAGCAGCTGTGACCGTCTTTGTGTATATACAGTACGTATCTATTGCAATTAATTTTTGTACTTGCCCTAGGGGCCGAGGAGTACACATGGAAAGGAACTGCACAATAACAAAGCGTAAAATAATGATGCAGTGTTCAATGATGTCATTAAATTATGTAATTGATATTTTAATTTGCCCAAGCAATGATGAGGGGAGGAGTTATCATATATCAAGTATGTAGGCACTTTTGAGTGACACAAAAAACAATGATTGCAAATTATTTTGCAAGTTACGGCTCAGTTTGAGAACATGTAGCGTAGTGCTTGACATTCTGTCATCAAAAGTGGCTCTCAGGTCCAACATCGATGCCATCGATGACTTGTGTGGGGAGCGGAATAAGTGCTGACACGTTACACTCTGTGACCTCACTGCAGACTTTAAAACACTGCATCGTACCATCCACTGACCATTTTTTGTTTTGAAACGTGGGCTCACTAAGAAAGGGTAGGGAACTATAAGGGTGTTTTATGGCCACAAACACAAAAAGTAACTACAAAAGTCATATTTTCTTGGGTTGTTTTCTTGGGGAGGGTTGTTTAAAAATAAAAAATGTTATTATGCAACATGAAATCTTTTGTTTAGGACGAAATGTTAGGTATTTTCCAGAAAAAGGTTGACTTGATTGCATACGCTTATGACGTCAAGAAAAACAGACCCTATCCTGGCATGGTTACCTCTTTTCCTCAAAAAACAACCATATTTATCATGACAAAAATCTGAACTTAAGTGCTGGTATTCTTTCTACAAAACGATAAAAAAAAAGAGGATGACTTCATTGACTTGTGAATTTCTTGAAAATATATTACTAATTCATGAGATAAACACCACTCACAAGACAACACTTTTTGTTTTTTTAAAAATATACTTGAAAATATATTGATGTATTTCTTGAAAGAGAAATGTAATTCATAATTTTTACTTTTTCCAAAAATAAATATTTATAATTTCGAGAATACACTACTTCTTTTCTAGAAAAATGAATACTATAAAAGATTGAAATTTGTTTTCTAAAAAAAAAAAAAAAACAGCAACTAAACCGTTAACCTTAAGACTATTTCATTATTCACCATGTGATCCTGTCTGCCCCGCAACTAGAAAATCCTCAAAATATTTAAACCCAAATTCAAAATTGCAAATATTTGCTCCATGCGTGAGGGTGTTTGCGGTGACCTGCGGTCGTCACGGCAACAAGCAGGTCTCGCGTCTGCAGAGGCAAGTGTTTGAATGTTTGATGCGCTGGGCGAGGCGAGGCTGCAGGATGTGCCAGGAGTGACCTAGAAAAAGCCTGCTGGCATGGAGGAGGGGAGGGAGGGAGGGCTGGCTGCTGCGGGGGAGATTAACTGTGGAGATGGAGGAGGACGACAAAGAGGGCACTCGCTCTTCCTCACACTACAGCAGACGCATCCTCCTCCTCCTCTTGTCAACATTAAGCCTCTTCAAACGTGGCTAACTCACATAGTGGGCCACAGCTTTGATGGTATGATACACCAAAAGTTCGGTGAGGCTTTGCGAAAACTACAGGGAACGAGGCATTTATGGAAGGTGTGACAGCAATAGTTCTTCTCTATTTTCAGAAAAGTCCATCAACAGTTTGCCATCTTTTTAGCTAAGTGCAAAATCAGTACAAGTACAAAATCAATTGTAAATTTGTCCAAAATATAAAAAAACAACAACAATTGAATCCTTCATTTTTTCTGCTCCCTACCTAATGTGTGGAATAGGTAAAGTCCTGTACAGTACTGCTTTGAAATATATGAACCTATACGTCTTACGTCTTTGGTTTCTTGGATTTTCTTTTTCCGTGTACGACACGGACCACGTTGAAGTCTTAATTTGTAGCACAAACAACATCAAGCGCTGTCTCACCTATGTCGTCATCCGTCCTGTCCATGGGGTCCTTCTCCAGGCAGTCTCGGACAATGTCCCGGCTCATGAGAGGGTCTGACGCTCGCTCAATGTCTTCTTCATCGTCATCCTCCTCAGAGTCGACGGCAGTCTCAGGCAGGCCGCTCAGGTCCATGTCACCCGATTCGTTCTCGGTGGCCTAGAAGGGGGAGAAGAAATCGGCATGGTTTTAATAGTTGCCTGGGATTTTGGACGAGTGGTTGAAGTTCTGACCAATGAAGTAAAGCGTTATCCTGCCATCACTATTCAGCTCACCCAATCAATCCAAAAATCAACAACACGAATCTACGGATTCCAACCAAACAGCAATTACAAGCTAATGCAAAACTGGGTTAAAGAGCATTATGTCTCAAGTTGTAAAGGAAAAACAAATGTTCTGAGAAAATAGAACTCAAAATAAATAGATGCAATATATTCAAATATCACAAAAAATGGGAAATGAATGAAAGTACAAAAATAAATGGAGCAAAAATAAACAACTATTTAAAAGACAATTGACGAAGACGAAAGACGAAAACATATTTAGCAACACTACATGAAAAGAATTTAGAAAAATAAAATAACCAAATTTAGATACAAGAAATATAGTAGTAACCATTGTTAATAAAGTAAAACAAAAACTATGACACAAAAGTACAAATTTTGAATCAATTATATGAATGAAATACATACTGTAATATTAAAAACATGTACAATTTGACTGACAAATATTTGCAAAATTCAATATTGCTGAAAAACACAAAAAGACCCAAAAAATATTAACTTAAAATATGCTCCAGCTTCCAGTAAAGCAACAACTCCAAGTCAAAGCAAAAGTGCATTGCAGAAACGTGTCCCATTTGGACCACTTTCTCAGCACACAACCACAAGCCGGCTCTAGCACTGCATGACAAACAGGCTGCCGCTGCCGCGCATAGAGACAAGCTCATTAACTCCCAAGCGCTTCCCAAGCCCCAGAGTCAGCGTTGAGCCTCCCGGCAACGTCGCGTTCTTTGAAAGCCGTGATGCAATTACTCCAGCTTTGGCGCTACCAAGTAAACAAAATACTGTAGTGAAGGAAAAGGGCCGTCTTAACAGCATCTTCTGCAAGCTCACCTCATTGGCCATGGGAAAAAATGCAATCTTGGCAAAATTCCCGCAAAATTCCAGTGCCAGACGCATTGTGGTCACAATTCACACTTTTAAAGGTAAGGAGTAGCCAAGAGCCCTCGTCTTCTCGTGTCATCTTCAAATGCGAGACAAGATCAGAGAAGCTCATTAATGATTCATCAACACCAGGTCGTCGAGGACGTTTGGGCGTGGACCCACCAGTGGGTGGGACCAGCCCCGTATGAGGAGTTTTGATTAAAGTTGATTTTTTGTTTTTGTTTTAATCACCATTAATGCAAGAAAAACGGTTATGATAGTCGGTGATGTCACCATTATCGCAAGAGGAAATATATGTCAGTGATTTCCATATGCAAAGGAAGAGCACAAGTAAAAATATTAAGTGTGATGATGCTCAAAATATTACATTTAATATTGGAAAAAAAATACAAAAATGTTTGAAAAATAAATTATAGGGAAAAATGGGTTGAAATTAGGAAAAAACATCTAATCATCACAATACATAACTGCTCAAATATTCAACAAAAATATTAGCAAACCAAACAGTAACAATGCTTAATGTTCGATTAGATATTTGAGAAATACAACATAAATAAGTATTATATTAAAAAAGCAACGATATGATGTAAAATATGATAATAGGAGATAAAACCCCCAAACAAAAAAAACGTTCGGCAAAAACTATAATCTGGACAAATCATAGTGTAAATGTCGAGTCACCTTTAAACAAAGGACGCCTATCCATGTGTTGCGGGCTCCATCTTTTGTCATCCTAAATCTATACGAACGTGCAGCCGCCATTTAAAGTTGGGCGTTAATATTTCATCAGGGCTATTCTTGGATCAATGCTTTCAACGGCTGCTTGAAGGACCAGTGTCATCATTTATTCAGGCACGCACGCAAGCACCAACGCGCAAAATACACACATTCCTGTCGTGTTGTTGACAGCGACCATGAGAACGCTTCTCATCAGTAATTAAGCTTTTTGGAGCTTCCCATTCAAAAATATCTCTAAAGTCAGCACTTTCCGACAAGGTGAGAAACAGATCGTTTCATGGGCTCCCAAGAGTAACTATTAAAAACCACACTGTATCCAATGGATCATTCGAAACGAGTCATGTTTTATCCGAGGGGGGACTGCGGTCAAACAACAATACAAGTGGTGAATCTTAAAAACTCCTAAACTAAAGAACAGGTTTTTTTCCCACTATTTTTGTTGAGTTTTCCATCGGACATACAGTGGATATAAAATGTCTACACATCCACATATGTCTGCTACATACTTGTGTGTATGATTCTACAGTATTTGCAGGTCAATATTCATTTTTTTGACGGTAAATGCCTCGCATGAGTTCTAATGCTTGCTCTTGCTAGCTCGTCGATTCACAGTTAGCATTAGGCTGGCAATCTTTCCAAAACGAAGCTTATGTCAGTAAACTCCAACTGGGGTGTCAATAAAACATCTGGCATTAATTAAACGATTAAACTGCCCTACCAATCTGTACAACTCAATAAAAAAAATGAAATATTTGAAATATTTGAGGGGACTGAGATAAGTGGTTGGAAAAGAGGGCCCACCCGCTTATCATTGGACATGTGTCCGTGTTCAGAATAAATCAATAAAATGTTAAATGGGAGTGAGCGCACACCATGTAAAGTGCCTGATTAAACCCAAATACAGCTCAGATGTTCAAATAGACTTCCTGGGTGTGTAGACTTATAGTCAATGAGCCAATGAGCTTGGTCAAATGGGACTGTTGTCATGGACTGGCTGGTAAGGGTAAACATAGTCGTCTATTCTTTAAACAAGCCGTCACATAATCCCGTTTGTTGCGGAAATGTGCAATGGAGCCCCCACTGTGGGCTCTTAAAAATAAACCCGCTGTGGGGTCAGGGGGTGATTATCGCGCAGCAATTACATGTGACTTGTCAATCTTTTTCTTTAACTAAAACAGTCATTTGTAAGCTGTCATTCTCAAACCCAAAGTTTGATCCTGATAAAGACAATCCGCCTCACATGCAACAAATAGAAGACGCATTATAGTGAAAACAGTGAAATATTAGCAAAACTTGAAAACTATACAAGCACCATAATATGGTATGAGGAAAATATTGAATGTAATGCTAATACGGTGGGGTTCCCTAAGATAATATGGTATTAAATGGGAAAAAAAAGAAAATGTTAAATATTAAGATAAAAATATGAAGTTAAAAATAAATAAAAAAATCTACAAAAAATGACAAATTAAAAATAAAATATTAAGAGAAAATATAGAGGTATATGAAAGGCAAAATATACACACAGAAGTAATAGTGGTAATATTCAAAAATGTAAAAAAAAAAAAAAAAAATTTTATGGGGGAGTTTAAAAGCAGTGTCAGGAACCGTAAACTGACTGTGTGCGCAATTGCCAGATGGCCTTATGATCACTGTCGCACACTGGCCTGTCAAAACACACAAGCAAACGCACAAGGTTGATGTCAAGTGATGGTGTGTGTGGACTGTGAAATGGAACTCACAAAGAATGCGACGGTGTTAAGATGTGTAGGAATTAAGAGGATTAGTCGGCGCAAGAATTCGGCGCTCTTTTAAGCCGTTTTATTTACGCCCGCGGGGATGACGATGCTACCTTGAGTTCTTTTATTAAAAATACCCTTCATTAATCCATCAATTTCAAATGCTGCATCAGTCAACCTTTAAAAGTTCTCACATTTAAATAACGTGGAAAAACTATCCATAGATAGAAAAGATTTGAAATTATGAACATATCAAATATCAGCATTTAGAGATACAGTTGATGCTTTTTTAAAAATTGTCATGCTGTTTCCAGCCGCCATATTTGAATTGAATTTAAGTATATCTATTTGTCGCTTTTCCCGCCCCAATGCTTTCTTTATCTTCCAAACACCAACCAGGAAAATACACAAAGACAAGAAGTTACACACAAGCATGACGTTTAAACAAACCACAACATATTGTCCTTTGCACTGTATGGAGGTTACGTTCTATGACTAAGACTCTCCATAGTTTCCGACAACAACTTGGGCTAAACCCAACATTCAAAGAGCTCTCTGTCAAGATGCAGAACTTCCAATTACGACCTTCCTCTTAGCCTTGGCTTTAACCAGCTTGCAGAAAACAAGCTAAGCAAAAAGCCAAGGGAACGCAAAACAGGTGAAGTCATTCATAGCAAAGCGCAAAAAGGCGTGGGTTCACTCTACTTACCTTCACACCTAGCTATCAGAAAAGAACTGACCAACGCAAAGGAACGCGGCAGTCGGGACCGCCCGCCGTCTGAGGGAGGGCTTTTTGGCGGCGGGGCGGTCCCGTTTTCCCCGTGCCTCACCTGATAGATATCAGACAGGCTGCTGCTTCCCGAGTCGCTGGTGATACTACATCCTGAGTGGCTGGAGGACACGTGCGTCACCTGTGGGTGCAAGCCGTCGGCCAGATGAAGTCGGCTGAAGTCTGCGGGTAACTGCACACACACACACGACACACGTCAGTATGGCGACGCAGTAGGGCCTACAGCGAGGGACGCACTAGGAGACCGCACGTAATGAACGTGGTACTAACTGAGACAAACACTCACTGGAAGAATTCATACAATAAGAATGATGAAAATGAATGAAAAGGAAGTCCTCGAGTTTCATTCCTAAAGCGACGATGTAATGCAAACAATTGTAAGCATGTTGGCCCGCCACGTCTTCAATCACTAACGTACGCTACTGTGATAGCAAAGTTAGAATCAGATGAGTCAATTATTTCTACGAAAAACACTTCTGGGCCAAGAGAATAAAGCAATCCAATGCCTTTTGTTACCTCCATGATCACGGCTGTGGCTATTGAATATTTTTAGAATTATGAAGTATTGGGAAAAAAAAATTTGGCATCATTAACCACAATACCAAGTATATGTGGGCTGCAGGTATTATTTTTCTCCACTTGAGGTCTCACATTCTACTGTAGTATCGTGATTGAGGCTTTGAAAAGGTGGATTCTGAACTAGTGAGTGATGTAAGCGTCAGCACATAAGACTGTATAGTTGGTTTGTTTGACCCTTTTTCATCTATTTGAGTAACTGTAGCAGACTTTAGGTTATTGGAACGCACCTGTCTCTAAATTATGTCAAATGATCGTGAAAATAGAACGTGTAAACACATTTAAGACAAACCGCAATGTAATCAACAATGAGTATCAACGCCATTCCACTCCGGTCCTTTAGAGGGCAGCAATGCATATGACATCATTTCAACTATGATCTATGCCATTTCAACATCAAAATAAAACTTGGAAGATGGATCCATACTGAATTATTATTATAATTAGTACCGTAATTTTCGGACTATAAGTCGCACCGGAGTATAAGTCGCACCAGCCATAAAATGCCCAAAAAAGTGAAAAAAAACATATATAAGTCGCTCCGGAGTATAAGTCGCATTTTGGGGGGCAATTTATTCGACAAAATCCAACACCAAGAACAGTCATGAACGAGCAACAACAGGCTAAACGATAGCTATGCTAACGTGACATAAACACAAACTAAGAGCTGAGAACGGCCCTGACGTAAAATTCAGAGTTATTCAAAAAACTATTACATAAATAACACGTTAATAAAACCATCTGCGTCACTCCAATTCATTAAATCCATCAATCGTCCTTTGTCAACAATGCGTGCGCGCCGCTGACGGCTCTTGCACTTAAAAATATTCCACAGGCCCATATAACGATATATAAATTATATATCAAATAACTATTATATAAGCAATAATGTTATCAAACCATCTGTGCACTCTAAATCATTAAATCCATCGATCAAATTCCTCGTCCTTTGTCAACATCGCCGTGCGTGCGCCCTGACGTCAGCCTCGTCGTTATTCCACAGATCTACTATATAACTATATTGTAGCGTTAACAAAGTTCAAGGAAAGACGTGGGTTTGGTAAACGGCTCTTTATTTAACAAAACAAACTTACAGGCGTGTGGCGGCGTGGACGTCCAGCCACGGAAGTGGACGAGAGCTCCATACGATAGGACCGGGCGTGCGTAGAAGCATTGTCCGAGCACCATCCACCGTCCTCGGACAGCCAGCCGGCTGAGCGCCGGCCCTCGACTTCCATCCACGGAGCTAAAAGGCAGCTCGGTAGAGTAGGACCGGGCGTGCGTAAAAGCATTGTCCGAGCACCATCCACCGTCCCTGGACAGCCACCCGGCCGAGCGCCGGCGCCCGACTTCAATCCACGAAAGTGAAAGAAAGCTGGACGAGTCGATCTTTGTCCTTTATGTAAACAACCGTCGCGCTGCTGACGCGCGACGTCGCGTCGCGCTGCTGTCGCGCGTCACTCGTCCAGCTTACTTTCACTTTCGTGGATTGAAGTCGGGCGCCGGCGCTCGGCCGGGTGGCTGTCCAGGGACGGTGGATGGTGCTCGGACAATGCTTTTACGCACGCCCGGTCCTACTCTACCGAGCTGCCTTTCAGCTCCGTGGATGGAAGTCGAGGGCCGGCGCTCAGCCGGCTGGCTGTCCGAGGACGGTGGATGGTGCTCGGACAATGCTTCTACGCACGCCCGGTCCTATCGTATGGAGCTCTCGTCCACTTCCGTGGCTGGACGTCCACGCCGCCACACGCCTGTAAGTTTGTTTTGTTAAATAAAGAGCCGTTTACCAAACCCACGTCTTTCCTTGAACTTTGTTAACGCTACAATATAGTTATATAGTAAATCTGTGGAATAACGACGAGGCTGGCGTCAGGGCGCACGCGCGGCGATGTTGACAAAGGACGAGGAATTTGATCGATGGATTTAATGATTTAGAGTGCACAGATGGTTTGATAACATTATTGCTTATATAATAGTTATTTGATATATAATTTATATATCGTTATATGGGCCTGTGGAATATTTTTAAGTGCAAAAGCCGTCAGCGGCGCGCACGCATTGTTGACAAAGGACGATTGATGGATTTAATGAATTGGAGTGACGCAGATGGTTTCGCGCTGCTGTCGTCACTTGAAATTCAAATTACAGTAATCCCTTGCTACATTGCGGTTCGTTTATCGCGGTTTCATTTTTTTTTTTTTTGAAATTTTTTTTTGAAATTTTTTGAAAAAAAAAAAAACACATATAAGTCGCTCCTGAGTATAAGTCGCCCCCCCACCCAAACTATGAAAAAAACCGCGACTTATAGTCCGAAAATTACGGTAGTTATAGTATATAGATTGAGACCTCTACAAAATCTCAGAGAAAATTGTACTTTTCCTTATAATTCAGCTAATAATAAAAAAAAAAAAGACCCACAGCTTTATAATGTATTCTATTATCGTTGCACACGTTACAACGGCCCCCTTCCATCTGTGTATGAGCCGTGATGCAGGGAAAAAACTGATTTACGGGCAGCGCTAAAGGGGCTTTAGTGCTCCAATGTGTTTTTTATATTGTCATTTCTTTTTACTTTCTTGGGGATGACATAATCAGGTAGTTAAGCCCATGTAATAGACATTTATCGCACTAGCACAAAAGTGTCTGGGGCGCAAAAACCAATAATAACGGCACGCTCGGTCGACGGCGGTCCGGGTGAAGTGGAGCAGACGAGGAAGACAATGGCTTGAGGAAAGTTTTTGACCAAGGACGAATCGCTCCGGTTCACCAATTTGGCGAGTGCAGCCGGCCAGATAATTAAACAACATGGCCATTTTTTGACACCGAGCAATCACATCCAACCTCCAGTGCACGGGAGATGACTCGATAGCGCTCTCATTTTTTCTGTAATAAAAGCAGGACAGTGTCCATGTGTGGGGAAATGACAGGACTAAACAAGTTTTGACACATTTTTTAGACTTTTGTTTTTGCAGAAGACAAAGCCACCTTGCTAATTCTTTTACCCTCTATATCTAGATTATTTGTGAGATTCAGCATATTTACTCTGGGGACATTTAGAAATTGGCAAACGGGGGTCGACCCATTTCCTGGCGCGCCACATTTGGAATGGCGGGTGGCGCACACATGTAATATTGATGGTGCACCACATCGCCAGATGCACAGCGGGCCTCCCTACCGGGGATCATCTCGATAAATTCGGTAAATAGAACAGCAGGCAGTGTGAAATATTCATACGCATTGACCCGGTGAACCACTTTTCAACTGTTTGATCACGTGATTCGCATGTACTGTATAACAGTAAGATAAGCATGACTTTTTTGCTTTTTAATTGGAGTAATTCTAAACACAGATGAAATAATGAAGTTTTTTTTCTCTACCCAGCGTTTAAAATTACCACTGGCTTTTTTTAATCCAAACTACTTTACATTTCATAAATAACCTCCTGGGAAAAAAAACTTGTCTCGTTAAAGGAGAGTTTTATTCAAGGCGATGCTAGCATATGTTAGCTTGTTAGCCACGCGCTGACTTTAATGAGGGAACGTCCCTGGCGAATACACAGCATTTGCAGTGTTTGTAAATGAAAATTCTGTGAAGCGGTTTTCTACGTTTGTAAATGAAAATTCTGTGAAGCAGAAGAGCAGGCAAATGCAGAATATTTTGTCACAAGACTCTTGGAGGTAGATTTATAAAAGTAAATATGTAACGATCTAAATTGAACACATTACTGCAATACAGTGCAATAAGTGGCAATAAACAGAGTGCACTAAATGGTTGAAGCTTTAAGTCATACGGAGTTTGTGTTGCCTGAAATTAAAGTTGAAAAACATTGTAACCTGATCAAAGTGGAATAAACTCTCACGGTGCAATAGTTCACATTACAAAGTGTGCAAACCACAATTTAATGATATTTAAGCATTAAACCTCATCAATTCATATTTTAGCAAACCTATTTTAACACATTTTGATACCATAAAAGTTTATTCCAATGCGAGCTAGTTTAATAGCATTCAATGTCTGACATGAATTGTGGTTATGTGGGTCCATATGAGCACTATGCAAGTTAGTAAGATGAAAGTTATTTTGTGGCAGAGAAGTTATTGTGCTTAGTCATCAAACAGTTATTGTATAAAATTCACTATTCATTTTCATATTTCATCGGTGCATTTCAGTGATTTTTTTTTTAAACTAACTTAGCTACAGTTGAATCAGTACCTCTACTTTTGTGCATTTTGACACAATTATCTCCGCGTTAACGCCGTAGTGAGTAGCATCCCTTTTTTTTAGCCATTGACAGCTGACATCACACAGGAAGTAGACATCTTAACTAGTAGGAAAGACTGGTCGCAAGGAGCCGGTCAATAAGAGTTTTCCCGACTGACCCGATAATTACATCCCCCTGCGTGATTTCCACAATCACAGTGAAAGCCCCGCCAACCACGAGACCCTCCCTCATTGGTAAAGAGGATAATAAAACATGTAATCCTTTCTCTACGTTCATTTAGGTCATCTGTCTGTGGGTCAATAAGCCGGCGAACGATCGCTCCGTAAGCATGTGACCGCCTTGCTCGGACAACACGCAACAGAAACAACGCTGCGCTCAGACAATCGCCTTGATTGATCCTACCGTTACGACGGGCGAGATGCGGTCCCGTAGTTTGTCCGGCAAATGGAAAAGCATGTGTCCAATCAGCTGTTACGGGGTGGGTCGGGAGAGGGTTGGATTAAGCCAGGCGCTCGCCGCTACTGCTGGAGCAACAGAGCTCACTCACTAGCTAGCCGCGGCCTACATGTGAGCAGATGTGGCGCTCCTTAAATTACACTGCAGACCTAATGACCTAGATCAGTGGGATGGGAAGCGCGGGGCTGCCTCTCAATCTATTTAGCGCCCAGCTATGGTACCGGAGAATCACTGCGAGATGTCCATTACGGCCACGAGAGGCTAATGCGAGCATCCAGTGAAGTGTGAGGGCAGGGCGAGGCAAGACCCATTTCCACCAGGCGGGAGAGCACACAATATTAGATTTTATAGCTTGATTGTCAAATTAAACTGCAAATAGAAGGGTGGGGGATTTATGGTGACTCATTAAATGTTGCCATTACGCAATGACGGAAATTAGAATGCTTCACAATTTAGCGTTGCTCCTCTGTCAAGAACAGTTACGATCGGGGGATGTCGAGATAAATTGTCAATTGTAGCCATGTGAAGCCCTTAGAGACGCGTTTGTGATTAAGATCTATATAAATAAAAATTGACTTGACTTGACAGCATTTTCTTCCTATGGCACTAGCCATAGCATGTTTTATGTGCAAATTCTCACGGCACAATGCCACAAAAATATCCCGAAAAGTATGCATACTAAAAAAAAAATTCTAATTTTGTTTCAGAAATTTCTCATCTTAATCTTACTCTGTAAAATTATTTTAAGGATTTTCTGTGCGATTGAACAATGTTATGTTATTTGTAGAAAATAGATTTTGAAATTAAATACACCGAATGATCCTTCGTGGTCCATAACGATGGTTGGGAATCACTTGGCTCTGATACTTGTCTCAAAACTGGTACCAATCAGAAAAAAAACTAAAGGACAAGTTTACTGTCAAAGGACCACTAGAGGTGAACTAAATGCATCTAAAATGTCCTAAACCAAACCCAAATGACTCAACCTAAAGCCTAGCCTCCAAACAATTATCACATCCCAAGAATCTAACCCTAATACTAAACCATAACCTAAACCCTGACCCATGCCAAGCTAGCCCCGGTTAGCTTCTTCATTTCTTCGTCATGGCAAAGTCATCAACATTTAACACTTTAGCGTTGCCCATTAGAGTAGAATTATCTTGTTCAAATGTGGTAGCAATAAAGTAGAATGTTTTGAGGGGGTTGGGTCTACTTGACGTACTTACAAAGTTGCATGTTGTCAGTCAAACTGACTCTGGACTTACTAGTTTCGTGTTTTAAGGCAAGTGATCAAATTTGCCCAGCAGGCTCAGCTCACACTCAAGGACGAAAACTAAAATGGTTCGCAATTTAACGTCGCCATCTGTGTCGTATATGTGGTGCGAATTTGATAAAATCTCAACGACAACTTTGTCTTTGAAGGACTCGAGGAAAAGAAATGGCTGAACGAAAAAGTTCCCATGTTGAAGGACGTCAGAGTCTGGCAGAGTTGCCTTGACCGTGCGGTCGGCTGTCTTGAGCCTTTGGGATCAAGAGCTTAACGCCTCTTTTGGCAGTATGTCTGATGAAATTGGCCCTATATGCTAACAGGGTTTTTGCCCTCTGTGTAATGGTCAGCAGGTAGCCAAATTGACCTTATGTGTCAGTTGTACCACATTTACATAAACTGCTTTGTGTTGAGGTTTGCGTGACTAAACATGATGCCTTTAGTGGCCACTTTTACGGTCAGGGGTAGAGGGGGGCCAACTCTGTTGGGATCTTGTTGGTTAAAGGCAAATTTATGATCAAATCATAAAAGGTAGTTCCCAACCCAATACAAAACCCTAACACGAAGCTGCCACCGTCCAAAACATCACTTGCATAACAATTTGACCGAATTTGCATATTTTTAACATATGGTCAAGAACCTTACCGCGTTAATGAAACGTATGTATGATCATTTTAAGAATTAGCCTTTACTGATTCTGTTTTGAAAACGGTGTTAAATCTAGGTTCTCTCCTCCATGTTGTCACGGTTACGGTAAGAAAGCTTCGGTGTCGGCCGCTGTTCACCCCTCGGCCCAACACCTTTCCTGACGGGTTGAGTGTATATTTACACAAGCCGCAATAAATATGCTAACGACACAGGGAAACAATCAAATGAAGGGAGTGTGACAGCTGATAAGCGGTCTCCCCTGCAAACAAGAGCTGCAGAGAATAAGCCATTACAAGTGTGCAGCCACTGTGCATTATGTGCCCAATATTGTTTTTACACCAAGATAAATGTTACAGCAGCGCTCACTTTTACAGTTTCCTGGAAAGTGTTGAGTCAGCAGTCAAGGGTCCAGTTTAACAAGGGAAAATGACACCAAGCATTGTCTTATGGACGGTTAGGATTTGAAGCTGTCAACACAGCATCAGTGCGTACCCAATGGCTAGTTAAAAAACAAGAACCCCCTAAAATACACCCATTAAGGCTAACCTTTAAATCAAACCCTGAATCGAACACTAGACCCAACACGATGCTACCAATAACCCCTAACACAAGCCATAAGCTCCAAAACCCTAACATGTTTTTGGCTAGGCTGCCCAACCATAACCTAAATAGTAACTATCAACCAATTCATAACTCTACGCCACCAGCGTGCAAAAAATGAAATGCACAGGGTTCAGGAAACTACCATTTATCAACACTGTGTAAAAACAGTACGCAAATGTACGTACATACAAGACGCTTTTGTGGCCCCATAAAGCCTCTGAAACACAAACTGCAGGGACGATGATGCATTTGCCACCATTACAGTGATTTGTTGTCGCTTGTGAACATGACACTATACGGGGCGTGGGGGATTTATGGCCTGCGTGGGCGGTTGGGTGTGACAAACACAGTTGTTGGTGTTGACGAATGACAAGAGATCAATGCCTTCAAGTGCGCGTGGTCTCAGAGCATGGGACCAGATAGGATTCAGCACCAGGGATAGCGACACCACAGACTATGACCCTGATGGGAAGGAAACGGCCGTCATTGTAAATCCTTACAAGGGTTAGGAAGTGATATCAAACACTCTTACTTCAACCATTTGACTCGCGTTCGGAACACTGGCCCTAAACCTATACCTCGATACTCTAACTATACCACCTTTAACAGTTTTGCTTTTCGACACCATTGGTACTAATAAATATACAATTTGTTACCTTGGAGTAAAATAATACGTTACTGTAGCTATAATTACGACATGTCAAAATGTACGCCATGTATACACTACCATGGCAACAGTCCAGTGCCTGCACTTTTCTTAAAAAGCAGATGATGTGAGTGTGTGCAGAACAGAAAAGCACATGGTGTACGTTTCCTACAACATTGACACACATAGTGGGCTACGCCAGCCTTCTAGCATGATAGCTTTAAAATTGTGCCCCAGGATCTAATTTCACTTAGCAACATGAAATTTGACTATCACAAGTACCTCAAGTTAGACAGTTAGAGTACCCTTGCTACCGAATTTGAACCAAATGAAGATAGATTTGCATATGGGCGGAGCATGATGTCAAAGTTTGATGCCTCACCATCAAAAAGAAGACTATAATGAAGCAGCTTCTTTGACAATTCAGCCTCCTGAAGACACTTTGACTGAGCAACAATATGCTGGGTAGGCATGTCTATTACGAGAGGAACCATGCCCAGAAAGTCTGCTATTTTCTTTTGAATCTGCCATTTTAACCTCATTAGGTCTATTTCCAAAGGTTGCTCAAAGATAAAATTGTCCTATCAATTTTGTCATGTTATTCCCCAATTTGAGTCACTGTCAGTTCGACTGAAATGTGCTCAGTCACAAGTAGGTTGTAATTTTTTTGGATAGGTTTAACTGGCATGCTTGTACCTTGAAGTGAGAAGCGCCTTGTCACTTGGGGTGGTGTCTTTGAAGGTTCTGCTTTTTTCCCCTGCTGCTTTTTCACACCTTAGCTACCTACCTACCATCTTTGCACTAGAGAAGGGTAAACAGGGATCTTTGAGTGTAATAATTAGCCTACCATTGCTTGGATAAAATCAGAAAAAATGTATACCACCAAAAGTGCATGATATCAGCATTTTGATCTTGCATTCCTGCCACCTCCCTAAAAACGGCTATGAATGACGTGCGTGGCCGCGTAACAGAAAAGCACATGGTGTCCGTTTCTACTACAACACACTGACACACATCCCAGGCTGCACCGGCCTCGTTCCCCAACGAGGGGAGGGTCAAGGACGCGGCCGGACGTCGGCATCGCGCTGCTACTCACCGGCGTTTTATCCTGCTGGCATGGCACTCCATTGCTGTCTACCGCTGCTGCTGCTAACGGTTTCATGGTGATAACAGTCCTCTCCGGGGCTCAAAATGTACCAAAATCTAACATCTCCCCCTGTTGCCCCCCCCCCCCCCCTCCCTGAAGGGAGTATCCGCTAGATTAGACGCTCCAAATCGACAACGTTAAAATCCAGTCCGGAGAAAATACCTCCCAAAAATAATGAGTGGGAAGCATTGAGGTGAAAAAGAAAAAAACGTCTTTCAGTCACTGCTTTGCCTCTGCCGCCTCACCTCCATGGCGACGGGAGAATGGAGCATCCTTCTAAAATAAAAAAACATTAAAAAAAGGAAAAGAAAAAAAGCCAGCGGTTTGTTTGCCAGCACGGGGGGTGGATGGTTGGGTGGGTGGGTTCATGTGTGTCACTGGTGGAGGAGGGGATGGCGGCTGTGGTGAAGTGGGAAGGAGGAGGAGGGGTGATGGGGTTAGTATTTTAAGCGCCTCCTTCCTTACGGACGCCCCCAGACAGAAGGGATGGAAAGAGGAGCCGATACGGAAGAAGGAGAAAGCAGAGTGGGCTCCATTACGTCTCTTGGTTGGAGACGGTTGTCATGGCAACAATGAAAAAAGTAAAAAAAAAAATCAGGTGCTTAAAAAGGAGCTCAGTATAAAATAATTTTTGCAAGGAGCAATGATGTCACTCTGCCTCTCAGCTGGGGTCGTCCTGGCAACCGGCCCCTCCCGTCACTGCTTTGCACACCCTCCGGGAGGCAACTGTTGCCGTGGCAACGGAAACAGCCAAGTGGGAGGGGACTGGGAGGGTAGACTGGGAGAAAAGTGTCACCTCGCTTCTTCCGTCAGCCAGAATTGGCGGGTCCAAAAATGGGGGACAACATTTGTCCCCGTCGGCAGCCGTTTGAAGCTCAGTTTGAGCATTTCCGAGGTTCATTCAAATATATATTTGAGCATTTCGGAGGCTCTTTCAAAATATATGTATTTTGTGAGAGCCGAATTTGAATGTCAATAAATACTGCAACATAGTTTGTAACACAGTTCGACGACTCTCTATAATACAATTATCTCTAAATTAGCACTCCCAGGATTTTGGGATTTTCTTAAAAATCCGCTCCCCCGAGTAGAACTAGTTTTCAGTTTTATTGAGGTACATGAAATTTGCCAAATATTCCTATCATAAGTAAACCCACAAGAAAGTCTCAACAAGACAAAGTAAATCTGCCACTTTGGTTCCAAGAGACCATTTTAGGGTGAGGCTTGGCATTTCTAGGGTTCCTTCAAAGATGAACTTGTCCTAGCAATTTTGTCCAATTGCTACAAAATTTGAACAACGGACACTCGACAGATGAGTGATCTTCAATCCGGAATATTCCCATTGCTGCATTTAGGTATAATAAGGCAGAAACGTTTAATAAACAGATATCTAATCCAGTAACTTTGCATTTTTGATAAATCACGGCGTGTCTGTCATGACGACATACACCCATAAAAGTCTGAAGAACCCATGAACAGAATGACATGAATCTGCCATTTTGAATTGAAACAACCATTTTAGATTGATTTCGGTCATCTCCAGGGAGTCCTTCAAGAGGTTTTAGCTATTTAGTCTTAAAAAGAGAGGCATGAAGAACCTTCTGATTGAACCACATACACTGATGAGAGATGTAGAACGGGGTCCTTTTGACATTGCGAATGCTAACGAGGTCTTCGAGACGGCCAATCAGTACAGTGCAGACCTCCGCCAAGGCGAAGCGATCCCAATTTGGATCGGCACCAAGCTACTTTTTTTTACTGCTTAAACAAGGCACGTCTCTCACTGTTAACAAGTCTAAAACTTTCTGGATGCGCACCAAAATTGAATGGATTTTCGTTGGCTGATGTCCCATCCACCCCTTTCATGGAAATGAGTTTTCCCCAAAACAAATGGCCACTGACAGAGGTAACAAAATGGTGGAAAGGCCCAAAACGTCTGAGCACATACTACATCATAAGAGCAAGGATAGATATAGAACTTGGGTTAATGCAAAACACAGTGTTTCAGAGCCTATTTTCCAACATCAAGCTTTTGCCGAATGCCGAAGTGAAACGTCCCACACGACAAGAATACAATATCACAGTGAGCCAGCCATCACCACGCAACGTCACATCAAGTTTTCATATTTAGTGTCAAAATTAATCCCCCTTTAAGGATAAGACTGTCACTGTCACAAACAATATAAGTTTCTATCCCTTTATTCCAGAACAGAAAATTATTAGAAATTGAGGGTGCAGAAAATGCACAAACAATTCTAATTCAGTGACTGGTTTGGTGTTTCACAAGTCAGAAAGTGTGCAAAAATGTTGATCGTTGTTTGAAAGTAGGTGTGTAGGTCGTTGTAAATGTCGTTTTGGAAAAACACAAATCACTCTGCTTAATTTGTTACTGACCGAAATGTTGTGGATTTTGACCATTTTAATTAAACCAATGTATCTAAAGGATGACAAAACTGTCATTTTCAAGAATTGCCAAGTAAATGGATGGATGTTAATAAGTTAACAATTTCATTCATTGAAATATATATATAAAACACACACACACACACACACAAACAACAAAAAAAGCCCTGTTATTGTTCCTGTTCATTGTAACAAAGCCTGGCTAGCCGACATTTGCAGATTGGGGGAAGGGGGTGCAGCTCGCTGTCCCCCTTAGCTCCCCCACCTCCCCTCACCATGATGTAATGCTTCAAACCATAACAAAAAAGAGCTCAGGTTCTCAGATGGCTTGCGTATCTGCATGTGTGTGTGTGTGTGTGTGTGTGTGATTAACCACCGGTTAAATGTGAAGAGGAAGAGACAGTGATGAAAAATATGACACTTGGGTAGTCAGTTGTGTGATCCCAGTCTGGCTCTTGACTGCTGCCAAATTTGAACAACGTAGTATGTAGATACTTAACAGACGCTACATGCTAAACCTGACGCTACATACATAAATGTGAGTTTTTGACAGTGATTTTAGGCCGATCATTGCGAAATTGTTTGATAACTCAAACACAAAATTACAAGAATTACAAATCACCATGTACAGTAATAAGTGTCTTGAAGCAGTGTTCTACCGTGCAAGTGAGTACGTTTAGTTTTATTACCTCCAACGTTATCTTATTGGTTTATACGGAAGAAGATGAGGTGCCAAAACAACACCTGCGTAAAAAGGAATTTTGATTTTAATGAGGCGAAATCTAACGGAGACGCGGGAATCACTAACGTTTTGAAAGTAAAGAAATAATATTCAGACATGAATGAGCCCTGACCAAATCTGTTTCCCTATCTTGTACGTTTACAGCAACTTTTGATATATTCCTGCTAACAAACCGAGAGAATTAATTTGACTAGAATATTTGCATCCAACTGGGGCTCATTTGGGTGAATTCTCTAAACAGGGTTTATTGTGAGCTCTAGTATGGTATACGTAATAATATATTGGGGGGGGAAAAACATGTTTATGGAGTGCTTTGACAGACCGACTGGACAAACTAACCAGAACATGAATCACACAATAACATTCTACAACCTACATCAAACATTTCTGGGCATGTTAAGGCCCTCAAAAGCAAAGATTTGTGGTTATGTAACGCTCGCAAGTACACATCTAAATAGCGCTGTTAGCGCAAGAAAGACGACGTAATAACCAGGCTGCGTCCCGTCCCCCAGGGACCGCTTCATTCATCACGCTGCCATTGCCTGGAAATAATCAGCACTAGTACAGACTGCTAGTTTTTTTTGGTTTGCCCCTTCGCAGGTTGACGGCGGGGGCAAACGCACGACCCGCCTGGTAGCATTAATCATCCACACGGGCAGGTAGTTCCGAGCCGTCGCGTTTGAGGTTAACATGTAACTAGAAGCTTCCGATTGGGGTTGCGGAACAAGGTGTGCTTAGGTCACGAAGCGGACGTCGTTTAGCTTTGCTCGGGGCAAAATGTTCTAGACTTAACTGAGACAAGGATGACTTAACTATTGTGGTTAAACAATGCAATGTTTAACCAATGCAATGGGCTCAATGAAGCACAACTATTAGTCACGGCAACAAGTAGCAATGGGAAATTTGAGCAATAGAGCAAATATTAATATAAACTGCAGTAGTTTGCTTCATTCTCAACTGCTCATCTATATAATACCTTCTTGGTACGTGCATATTTATCTTTATGATGTTAGTGACTAGTCTTACTGCATGTAAAAATTGCTGGTGTATATTTAATCCTGAACTGCATGGATACTATGTGGTGCCTATGTATAGGTTTTTGCTAAGTGCTTTTGATTATTCTTGCTGCTCTTCCCGTTCACATCTCTTCTCTATATGTAATCTAAAAGCGGTGGTGTTTATTTAATTCTCAAGTGCTTATCTATAGACCCTTTCTTGATATATTGATAGTTTGATTGTCGCATACAATCCATTGCTGCTGACTATTCTTGCCCAAAGTATAGTGTAAAGATTGTCATGAGACTGCTGATAGCCCTGTTGGTGTTCATGAAATTCCCCACATAAAAATTATAGATTCTTCATTGATACCTGACACGAACAGTATTATTTTTAGCTACATTTCATAAAATGCTGCTGACTATTCCTGCTGTTGTTCACTCTTACCTGCTTATACAGTAAACTTAGTGTTCTACATCCAATTCCGTGTACTATTCATGATGCAATTAACACTCACAATATAGTAACTACTGTTTGTCGCGAACATTCACAGTACTGCGCAATGCCTGATGTGAATACAATAGCTACTTGTATTTTTAAATGTTATTCCAACAACTGTAAGACGCCAAATCATGCCTAACATATCTAACAATTGTGCCATAACAGCAGTGTGATTGTCCCCCCCGTCCCCTAAAATCGACTCAATAAATGTCATCTGACAAGCTTTTTGAAAATACATTGCAGTTAATAATAATAAAAAAAAGCAGCTGAATGTCAACGGCAACATGAAACACACGTCAAATGTCAGGCCGGCGCGGTGGGAGACGAAATGGATGCCGAATTGCAGTAAAACCCCCTCCCCTCATTTGCATTTTTGGCACTCATCCAAAAATATCGGTTCTATTTCTATCCTGGCTTTAATGTTTGATGGTGTGCTATAAATAAGCATAAACGGCGGTAGGGTGTAGGGAGGAGCATCTGCATATTTTAGCAAATTTGACACGAAAATATATGATGCCACACACCGTACAGGAGACACCTTCTATATTTTTAGTTTGGCATCACATGACGAAAAGCACGGATCAATCACACTGCTTTTCACAGCCAAGCACTTCCTCCGCCGTATATTCAAGCCGGTGTCGCCTTTTGTATGCGAGCCGTGCCCAGGTTGGTCACAAAGGACGCGGCTAAAAATAGAGCAGCGGTGGATTTGTTGTCGACAGTCTCACAGCAGGTGTAGGCGCCAGACACCTCTATAAACGACGATGTGAGACTTGACAATGATGTTTATAAAAGTCGTAATTATAGGATGATGGTAATTTAGCATTGATGCTATTGTAGAAACTACTGATTGGGGCTGAGTTTGAAAAGGGCCATTAGAACCTGCCCAAAATGGCAGCTTCAAACTAAAATGGTAATGATAGACATTCATAAGAACTAACTAAATTCTGGTTGTGGGCTCATATTCAGCACAAACATTTTCACATTGAGTGTTTTCCAACATATAAAAATCAACCATAAAAGCATCCATTAAACAGCTGCATCAAGTTTGGATGGCCACAATTGGTCGCACGCTGTAACCACACCCACATATAGCTCGCAACACTCACAGCCTCAAGACATAAAAAACAATTTCGACGTGCCTCAATCAGCTAAACGGCCGCTATTATCTCGCCATTTACAGGCCGCCACGAGCCATGCAAGCGTGTCGTCGCCATCCGTTCTCATATTCGAGCGATCGCGGCAGATCACGTAGCGGCTGCGACGAATGGGTGGACATTTTTTATTCCAGTAAAAGCGGAGAGCTGGTTTATCTAGCTGGATGGAATGGAAGGTATTTATGAAAAGGTGCTAAGAACATACAGCTAGGGAACACAAACACGACACACACAACATGATTAATAGTGAAATGTATGGTACCTTATTGCATTCCTAGGAGCCATGAAAAGAAGAGAGAGAAGAGATGAAAGTTATCAAAACATTCCAAGCGAGCTCAAGCTTTGGAAGTAGCGTGAACAGAAAACTGAATGTGAAAGGATTTGAAATTGTAGAATTTTATGACTTAATCGCACAGAAAAGAAGTATGACACAAAAGGTGAAGTCAAAGGCCATCCCACGAGGGTCAAAAAAGTATTGCTCAGAATTTCCCCAGGTTTTCTGCATGTATAAACTGTTTCTGTGAACAAAACCTGAGCTAATGCTAACATCAAGAGCTTTAGATTTATTATTGAATAATTTTAAAATATAAATGAATGCAAAAACTTGTATGTAATTAATTAATCCAAGAAATAAAAATAATCTGACCACGTAATTAAATTTTAGGATAAATTTAAAGTAAAAGTAAATTTAAGAAAATAAGGTTGGTCATGAAAGACTCATCTGCCTTCATTCATTTTAGTTAAAAATGAGAAAAATAAAAAATGCAAAAAACTACAATTGACCAATTGAACAAATACAAGATCTAAAAACTACACAAGGACAAAAATGAACGAGGATAAACGATGTAATAATTACCCTTACAGATAGCACAATTTATATATGAAATGAAAAAAAATACATTAAAACAAAGGTAAATGTATAAAAAAAAAAAATTAACCAGAATGTCTTTACATTAAAGTGGCAATTTATTACAAGAGACTTCTAATTTGCTGTTGCATTTTTTGGGAGTGACCACATTGTCTTAAGTTTTAAGGATGAGTTAACGAGACAAATTTCATTTTTGTGGGTGTTAAGCGTGTTGTCTAATTGCAGCTGCCTAAGACTTTCAAGATCACGTTCCCAAACAGCAACGGCAACATCACATTCGTGTACATTCAGTTTCTCCTTGTCACCATTTGGTTGCCATGGTGCCCTGCCTCCTTCCCATTCCTCTCATCCCTCGAGTGCAGCGTGCGACGAAGACAAGTGACCATGAGAAAGTTGAGTGCAGGCCTTTTTCATGACCAAAAACGCTGCTCTAAATTTAGGAAACAGGGCGCGGCCTCTCAGCCCTTTGCCGCATTCTTCCCCTTTTTGGGGAGAGTGGGGGGGGGGGGGGGGTGTTCACAGCGTTCCAGGAGGGATCGGGTACACGCCGGGAATGTACGGAATGCAGTGAAATTGTGCAGAACAGGAAAGGCACTATGCACAGACTGAACACTGTGAGAACGTTTCACTTCTTACTCCCAGGAAGAAAAGACTCAAAAGATGTTCACCATGCAGTACTGTACACTACAGTACAATGCAAAAAAAACTATACGTGCCCCAAATTTAAATGAACCGAGTTTACAGATGAAATAGCAACATTTCCGGAAGTGATGTGGCATAGATGTTTCAAGCGTGGGCTTGTAAAGGATTGATAATGCAAACAAACAGGTAGGAATAGTGAATAAAAAAACAAACACTATGATTTAAGCCGAAAAGAAACAGGCAATTTAGATGCAATGCATGGATGGATAAGGTGAGGAAAGAGATGTTTAGACTTACCCTTAAGACAACCAGGGCTGCCACAAACTACTTTTTGTTAAGTCAACTCGTCACCAATACTCGTGAATCACCTAATTGGTTCATGTGTAACATATTGCACCGGCAAGCAGCTGTTCTTTCGCAACCAACATTCCCTTGAATTCTTCGAAGTATGTACCGTAATTTTCGGACTATAAGTCGCACCGGAGTATAAGTCGCACCAGCCATAAAATGCCCAAAAAAGTGAAAAAAAACATATATAAGTCGCTCCGGAGTATAAGTCGCATTTTGGGGGGCAATTTATTCGACAAAATCCAACACCAAGAACAGTCATGAACGAGCAACAACAGGCTAAACGATAGCTATGCTAACGTGACATAAACACAAACTAAGAGCTGAGAACGGCCCTGACGTAAAATTCAGAGTTATTCAAAAAACTATTACATAAATAACACGTTAATAAAACCATCTGCGTCACTCCAATTCATTAAATCCATCAATCGTCCTTTGTCAACAATGCGTGCGCGCCGCTGACGGCTCTTGCACTTAAAAATATTCCACAGGCCCATATAACGATATATAAATTATATATCAAATAACTATTATATAAGCAATAATGTTATCAAACCATCTGTGCACTCTAAATCATTAAATCCATCGATCAAATTCCTCGTCCTTTGTCAACATCGCCGCGCGTGCGCCCTGACGTCAGCCTCGTCGTTATTCCACAGATCTACTATATATAGATAATATATATTGTAGCGTTAACAAAGTTCAAGGAAAGACGTGGGTTTGGTAAACGGCTCTTTATTTAACAAAAGAGAGTAGGACCGGGCGTGCGTAAAAGCATTGTCCGAGCACCATCCACCGTCCCTGGACAGCCACCCGGCCGAGCGCCGGCGCCGGCGCCCGACTTCAATCCACGAAAGTGAAAGAAAGCTGGACGAGTCGATCTTTGTCCTTTATGTAAACAACCGTCGCGCTGCTGACGCGCGACCGCGACGTCGCGTCGCGCTGCTGACGTCAGCAGCGCGACGTCGCGCGTCACTCGTCCAGCTTTCTTTCACTTTCGTGGATTGAAGTCGGGCGCTGGCGCTCGGCCGGGTGGCTGTCCAGGGACGGTGGATGGTGCTCGGACAATGCTTTTACGCACGCCCGGTCCTACTCTACCGAGCTGCCTTTCAGCTCCGTGGATGGAAGTCGAGGGCCGGCGCTCAGCCGGGTGGCTGTCCGAGGACGGTGCATGGATCTCGGTCATGGCTTCTACGCACGCCCGGTCCTATCGTATGGAGCTCTCGTCCCCTTTCGTGGCTGGACGTCCACGCCGCCACACGCCTGTAAGTTTGTTTTGTTAAATAAAGAGCCGTTTACCAAACCCACGTCTTTCCTTGAACTTTGTTAACGCTACAATATAGTTATATAGTAAATCTGTGGAATAACGACGAGGCTGGCGTCAGGGCGCACGCGCGGCGATGTTGACAAAGGACGAGGAATTTGATCGATGGATTTAATGATTTAGAGTGCACAGATGGTTTGATAACATTATTGCTTATATAATAGTTATTTGATATATAATTTATATATCGTTATATGGGCCTGTGGAATATTTTTAAGTGCAAAAGCCGTCAGCGGCGCGCACGCATTGTTGACAAAGGACGATTGATGGATTTAATGAATTGGAGTGACGCAGATGGTTTCGCGCTGCTGTCGTCACTTGAAATTCAAATTACAGTAATCCCTTGCTACATTGCGGTTCGTTTATCGCGGTTTCATTTTTTTTTTTTTGAAATTTTTTTTTTGAAATTTTTTGAAAAAAAAAACACATATAAGTCGCTCCTGAGTATAAGTCGCCCCCCCCACCCAAACTATGAAAAAAACCGCGACTTATAGTCCGAAAATTACGGTAAATACTAAAAACAGACGAGATATCACATTCAACTTTCAGTGAACTTTGGAACCCGTACTGGCATTTCTTACATGTTAGTTTTTACTATGTATATAAATATGCGAGAGGGAGGATCAAGCAAAAATAAGCATTTGAACACAAACACACCTTAGCAGAAAAACTACAGCGAAAGCTATCAACACAAGTTGTTAAAAGACACGTCAATGAACAACACTGAGCATCTGGCAAGGAAGAGACAACTACAACAACAACAAAAAACTACCAGGGTGAGCTGAGCTACTTCCAAAATCCTACAAAACAGTACAAACAACAACACAGCAACAGCAGCGGTGATATCCAGCACAGCAAGGGTTAAAAGTGGCTACAAACCAGCAGCACACCTCCCTCCCTCCCCTCCCTAAACTCACCGTGTGGTAGCCCCGGGCCATGGGCGGCTTCCCGGCGGGGTACGGATCCACTGTGTCAATGATGGTCTGCCGTTCGCCTTTCTGGTTGATCTTCCGAAAGCGGCGGCGAGACTGGCGGTGGGAGGCTTGTCTCTGAAAGTACTCCTCATTCTCATCCATATAGTCCACCTGGGAAACATGCAGAGAAGACTATTACGGGGGATGCCGGGGCAGGGGGTCGGGAAATTGCCGTGCCATGCCTGAACTTGTCTGTGATAGGAGAACTTATTTTTTAATCAAGCTGTTTAAAAAAAAAAAAAAAAAAAAAAAGGATAGGTCTCAGCCCTGACGCACAACGATTTTGTGCAACCGGAGCAAACTTGTTATGAAACAAATTTCAGGTCATCTTCTATTTACCATTGATTGATTTGGTTTTTCACTTTTTGATGACGAACTTTTGAGAACTGACGTGCTGTATGAACCAGAGGCAAAACTTGACTAGCGTACATTTTAGTAAACGTCAAAAACAATTAGAACATGATAGAACTGTAGTCACTGAAACAAAGATGAACAGTCAGAAAATCAATTCAGTTTTATGAAATATTGTATCACATAAGTAAATAAAAAAGGCAGGTCGTGATTGGAGGCGTGATATTAAATGACTTTAGTGATCATGGTTGAAAGTGGAAAATTGTAAATGCTAAAATCCAGGTTTCCACTTCATGGTAAAGAGAGAAAATTCTGAGTATATAAGTGAGCCAGTCATCCTCTCTTCATGACTTCTGTCTTCATTTTGCTTTTTTCTTTTGATTCCTCTCCGCTTCACATTCCGACAGCGACAGGGATTACACCACTGAAATCGCCCTCTTCCGCTACCATGACAACCGTCTCCGGTTGCAAATCTCGCTGCATGCAAAACGAGAGTGTCTATTTTTTCCCCCTTGCTTTTGCACGTCCATTCCAAAGTTAGGGATCATCTGGATCTATTGCAATAGCATGGCATAGGCATCCTACAACAGCAATAAGAGGGCTGGATTGCACCTATTCCAGCAAACAGCAGCAGCGAGTGTTAGTCTTACTAGGGGGAGGGGGAGGGGCTTGGTGTTGGGGGTGCGCTGTATGATAGCTCAGTCAACGCACAGCAATTACGGCTTGCGAAAGGGAGATTAGTGGGATCCGTTGCAATCTGACGCGCTGCCGGCCAGCTGTTATTTGGTAGCACTGCACGCCAATGCTTCGAGAGAAGCGGCTCGAGAGGCTACCATTACATAAACATGACGACAACAAGTAAGAAGAACATTGCTCATGCAAACTAATCTAGTGGACCTATTTTGTTAACATCAAGCACAGTGCGGTCTTGAGTGGGCCTAACATGTATTTTTCTCAAACAGAGTTGTACGGTTTAAATACAGCATTTATTTTAAAGTCGTATGGTTTCAAATACGTAACAAGTATGTCAGTAAAGGACTTCGCCAACCACAAACAGCGGACGCATTCCAGCACGTATACCGTTAAATTTGCTTTGACCACAAACATTTCAGTCAGGAAGACTCACCACAATCATCTCTGATGGTTCCAGGACGATGCACTCACATCCACGCCTCAGACTGCCTGCCGATCGCTTGCCGAAACTGCCCACAAAAAAAAACAAAACGAAATGATTAATAACTCTTCTATGACCAAGTATAGCATTTGACACTTGCTTGGCGAACGCGTCTAAAAGACTCAACTTTAAATTGGTACTTACCTTTACACATTTTTAAATCTGCACGTCAAAATGTATTATTGAACATAAGTGGTGGAAAAGTCGACACACTACCAAGGCTAATAACTAGCTAGCAGGAATAACATCAGTTTGTTTCCACTCTGAAGGTGCGTCAATGCACACAACAGCCGGAAAGTACCAACTCAAGTACTACATTTTTTATTTAAGAAAGTGTAACGGTGTACCTATGGAGGGCATTCGATGGTTATTTCCACACAAATGACAAAATAATACATTTTAGAGCTGTAATTGCAATCCTGTAAATCTACAATATATTTCCTCACAGTTAGCATATGCACATACCTATGCATGTGAACAAATATTAAACGTAATTAAGCAAGCGTTGATGACTTAAGACTTGTAAAGTAATGACTTGCTTGAAATTTAGTGGGGGCTCCTCTTGTGCAATTTTCATCCCAGTAATTTGGAACTTGCTTGATAATTGAAGGTTAAGACCCGAGACGATTTGTGCGCAATAGTTACATGCACATTTGGAAATAGTGTCTGTTTGAGGCCAACTTTCCAATCTCTCTTTTTACAGATTTGTTCCGGAATTTCTGCATCAAGACATTCAAAGAGCAGCATTGAGGTGGGGATAACCCCCCGAAATGGGAATGGCACCGCCACTCTCCTCTGGAAAACTCTACTAGAGCAACGTCACAATTTGTACTCATAGCTCGTGAGGCGGCGAGCAAGAACGTATTAAAAGACCCCAAATATCCCAAAGAAGAGCAGCAGCAGGGGCCTTGGAAATTCTGGGGCGGTTTTGACGAAGAAGGCTGCCTTTGTTGGGACACAAGGACTTCCTTGTTTGATGCTTTTAAGACGGGTCTTCATTGAGAATGGGAGCGGCGCGTCGTCGATTAGCTGATCGCCTCGTTGGATAAACGTCGGCGACACAATTACTGATGAATCCGAGTGGCTCCATAACTTAAATCCAGTTACAATATTTCCCAACTTATTGTAGCAAAGGCACATCATTTGGGGTGAAAATGCTATCAGCTTATCACCATGACACAGCAAATGCTTGCACGTTAGGACGTATCAGTAGCTAAGAGATTGCTAAATTTAAAATGTTGCCTTTTTGGACTCGGGTTGCCTATTTGAGAGGGCAAAAATGTCGTTTGTTAGCATTTTAGGTATTCCAATTGAAAATAGTGCCTGAATACAAGGCTAGATGGAATGCCTTTATGAATCAACCCAGGTTGTGATCTCATGCTGTTAGAATGCTATCAGTTGTCATTTGAAGTAGTACACAAGCCAAGATTTAAAATCTCAACAATCTGCCTCATCGATTTTTGCACTCAGGTTGCTATATTGCTATGAGTTGGCCTACAAATTATTAATATCTTATCTTTTTAGCAGTTCAGCATTTTCATAAGAAATCACATTTTCTAGTTCCTGCGGTGGGCTGAAGAGATGTAATAATTCAGGTTTATGATACCAGGTGCATTTATTTCCGATGTACCAGTATGTTTTGCGACGATGCGCCAACAGATAAGAGGATGACAGTGATGAGGAGCCAGATGCCGGTGCGGATCATAACTCTTTGAGAAGAGCGTGCAACTCCGCAAAAAGATTAAACTGTTTTTGTCACGCATCGCCAGCCAACATTCAGATGTAAAACTCTGTTAAGCCCAGCAATGCTGTGTGTTTTGCGCAATGAGAACACAGCCTGTGACGGCACAGATGGACGTAGCAAAAATAATATCATCACATTGAGAATGAAGTTTTTTTTACCCCCCTTCAGAGAGTGAAAATTACTGCCTTATAAATGATGCTGCATCAATGACCTTGGCCATCTTAGCATGCAACTCTGCATCGACATTCAAATCAAGATTGCAAACTCTTAAGATAGCAATTCCATAGCAGAAGTCATGAATATCAGGAATACCAAAAATGAGAAGTTATGGAACATTTGGGAAATGAAGAAAGTTGGTCCCCTGTTTTGTATATCTCTCACGTATCTCACATTTCAAGTATATTTACATTTAAATATATAAATATGAATGAAAACTGCTACACTATACGACCAATAGAAACAGCTCCAGCCATAAACCTAACCGCAACCTCACCCGCAACTTTAAATCCAAAGGCCAGACCTAATCTCAAATACCTAACTGGAACCCTGAGCCCTAATTGCCTAGCAACCGCCAAAGAAGATGAACTGACATATTATGGACAAATTAGGTGAACTCTGACAATTGCCCACACCGGTGTCCGACAGCACCCTGGTTGGGACTCACTGCTCTCGGGCATGAGCATGCAGGAAAACAGATCCCTCATGCATTTCCTCACTGTCATCAGACTGTGTCGTTCATGTCCACACGTCATATTTGTAGACGAGTTCATTGCTCGATCAGGTGACCGGCACCCCCTTGGCGACCCCCTGTTATACAACGGGCCCGGGTTGTTTGGAATGTCACAGCGCATACATCAGCCGCCTTTTCAGTCTGTGAGCCCGGCGGCTCACCGCCAAAGCCTCAAATCCATTCTGCTGTCGGCGACTCGACCGGTGCGCCGCCTAATCCCGGCTGGAAGAGGGCGGACGAAAGGGGGGGGAAGCGGGGAGAATTGGGGGTCTAGGCTTTTACGCAAAGCTGTTTAGTGGTGCGGTGAGCGGGTACACCAGCTTTTTTAACTCACTTGGGCCTTTAAGAAGGACAAAGATTAATCCTGTTGGTTACGAAAGATGAAGAGAAGGAGAATTAAAAACCCAGATTTGATACCACTGTAACACTGCCCCCCCCCCACCCCCACCTCGCTCAGGGTAGCAGCTGACCACCCAACCACCTTTCAGCTTTGTAAACACAATTCCTCTAGCCACGTGGAAGCAGATAGTTCACGGTTTGTAACTTCCGGAATAGACTCAGATCCCACTGGCAAGATTGCACCTCGGATGCATGACTACTTTTAGCTCCTCAAAACAGGCCAATGACCAAGCTTATCTAAGATGCTTTTGCTTTTTGCTCCCTATTTTGGGCAAACATCCAAATTCATTTCAGCATTGAAGAAAATAAATTGGGTGTGACCTTAACTAAGAAAAACAACATATTTAAGCTGTGATATTAATGTTTGTTTTACTGTATGCACATTATTTGGGACACAATTTATTTTAGAATCGTAAAACAAAGACAAAAAGCACTTTCCTAAAATAAAGACAAACTATTAAAGGCGTAGCACATTCCCAAAATGACAAACTACCTGCTGTTGCACTATCCTAAGCAGATGACAAAGTACTGATGATGCACTTTCCCAAAATGGAGACAAAGTATTGAGGCACTTGCCTAAAATGAAGACAAAAGGTGATTGATTTGAAACTTTTTTAAAACAGAACTATGTTGCATTTTCTCAAACAGAAAACAAATACATTTGGCTTTCCTAAAAACTATTGTTTGTTGTGCATTCCTGAAAAGAAGGAAAACTAATAATGTTGCATTTTTTTAGTAAAAAAACCAGCATTGTTGTACTTTCCCCGCGGACAAAATGACAAAAAGAAAAGCGATTAATGTTAAGTTTTTCTGAAATTTAACTGGTAAGATTTTTTTTATAATTGTTTACATTTTATTTGAGAATCTTTCATTCATTAAAGAAGACAAAATACGGATAGTGCACTTTCCCTAATATGGACTTTGATTTTGTGATATCCTAAAAAAAGATTAATTATTGCATATTTGTGATCTTAAACCCAAGACAGGCACAAGCTGAGAACACCCCTGTTCATTATAATATTGTAAAATCCATAAAAAAAGAGTTTGGAAAGTTTTCTGTGTGGTAACAGTCAACTCTTGCTGCACTTTGAATCTCCCGCAGCAAGGAACCTTGTCTTTTGACGTTGGCTTCAAAAGCGTGCTCCAATCCAGATCCAAAATAGCTCCCGCTGCGCATTCCACACCCTTGAAGACTTTACCCGCTCCTGGCTCACATTTTAACATCACAACCAAAACAAGCCACTTTTTTTCTAAGGCACTGGGAGTTAATTGACGCTTACCCACCCGCCACCACTCTGCTGTCGGAGTGAAGCCGCCACCTGATAAGATTAGACGATCCTCCTTCCTCCTCCTCCGGAAATATCCCGCAAGGTTAGTCCCTTAGTTAAGTCCCGCGGACATGTTCCAGGTCGGCAGATTGCGGCGTATATCCCACTGTGCGCACCCCTTCACCACTACTGTGAGAATGAGAGTGCGTAGCTGGTAGATCAAACCCCCGCCCCCCCTCGTCCAATGGCTCGGCCCCTTTTACGCCAGCCCCCTTTGCCCTTCGTAATGCGCTACGCAGCCGGCATTCCAGCATACAACTCACTTCCTGCTACAATGGAGTCAAGAGGGTGGAGTGTGTCATTTGTCAAGGGGGGGTGAGGGAGAGAGGGAGGGAGAGAGGGGAGTAGGAATCCTCCCGCTATTCGGCAGAAGTTACTCATGAATACCGTGTTGTAAAAACAGTCAATCAACCGGAATGATGCCTTGTGAAGTAAGAGCCTTTCCCAAGCTTTTGAAGCAACCCTCCCTTTTAAAGTTAAACTTCCCAACATTGGCGCACCCCAAAACAACCAACATCAGTAAAGCACTTCACTAAGTAGCTAAAAATGTGTAAGTATGCCGAGTACAGCTGGACTTTTGTGTCAAAACTAAACAGTCTATGTCACACCAACATAATTGTAATCACATTAATAAATCATAGCAAAATATTGACTCTCACTTGTCACTAACTTACTAAAAAGAATCCTGGCAAAGGATGCACACTCCCATATACCAACAATTTGTCTGTCTACACTTAGAAAGTGAATTTGCTGAGATGTAAATGATTAAGATCGGGCAAAGACAGAATAAAGTTATTTTTTAAAAATAGCGTTTTCCTGGGTTGTTGCATCGCGACTGACAAGAACCAGTGTGAACTCTGCTAACCTTTACCGCAGCAGGTCATGGCGTAACATTCTTAGTTCCCATCAGGCCGTTGATTCGCTTTTACTCGCCTTGACAGGAAGGGATGTATTTTCTATGAATTAAAGACCAGACCAGCGCCAGTCAGCTGATAGTGGAGATCAATTTAATAAATGTCGGAAGTGAAACCAGACTCAGAATGAGTGGAATGCTTTTCATCACTGCTTCCTCTATTAGACTTTGGAAAAAAAAATTGAGAAAGAAGCTGGTAGAGCTTCCATTGTCAAAACTTAGTTAATATGTTTGGGAAACTTTACATACATTTATGCAAGCAGTAACTACCGAGGTAGGCTGTAACTCTGTTAATGATGTAAAACAAAGCGTAAAAAAGTGCAGCTACCAGCTAGCTTTGACAAAAAAAGACAAAGTACTGCTACGATGTAGTAAGTATATAAATAAATGCAATGGGTGTGGCTCTAAAAAAGACAAACGACTGATGTTGTACACTCTCCAAAAAAAAGAAAAAAAAGACAAATTACCGATTGTAAACATTCTTAAAAAGAACAAAATATTGATGCCGCACAATCTTAAAGAGATCAACTACTGATGTTAGATGCGAATGTGTGTCACCCACTCGTCAGGCTCGGCTTATCTGGGTTACGTTTGATGTTACACCGGCCTCTGGGATAAACAAACTTTTTAACTTTCAACCATTGTCAGACGGCTCCGCTGAGAAGCGCCGATAGAAGGCGAATGAAGAAGCCAATTAAAATCTCCAGGAAGATATCTTCTCACTGGACTCTTATAAGTTTGTCAAAAAACTAATTCAGCCCTGAGGCGTCGTCGCGTTCCCTTGTCGAGTCATACAGACTTTTTCCAGAGCTGTCAGAGGTGGAGGATTTCATTTATGTGTGCAATTTGGGTTCAAATTGAAAAAGGCATAGGTGGAGTCTTTCTTTTCTTCTTACCCTAGTTATTATTAAAACTTGATTTTGACTTGGTTGAATCAAGCGCAAACTGCTGCCTTCAGGTATCACTGTAAAAAACTATAGCTTTTGACAGACATTTGAATCTCACAACCATTCATTATAATGAACGTTTGACTTGATGCCAAATTTAGTGGAAGTGACAAAACGGTGATGACTTCAGGTAGCCCTGTAAGAATGAGCAGCTAGAAAAAGTATGAATAGTAAAAATGAATAGTGTGCAATAAATTCTAGTAATACCGGCATCACGCTTACAAGCATTTTCAAAGTTAAAAGGTTAGCATTAACAGTTTTTTGGGCTTTCAAACGCCTCCCCAACTTCATCTGAACGACCGGTGAGCAACTCCCACCCTCTCGCGGCACCACGACCCGGCCGCCCGAATGCTCTTTTGTGTGTTACGCAATGCACAAAAAAGATCGCCCACGTTGGTCGGTTCGAGCAACAAAGACAGCTCTTTTTTTTTTCTTCCAACAATGCTACGGGCCTAATCAGAAGAGACAATCACTTTAAAATAAACCCTCAATGAGCCCCCCAACAAAACAAAAAACCCCAAAGAAAAACAAAATGGTGGACAATCTACCTGCTTCTGGGCAGGAACATGGATTCCTTGATGAACACAGAACCTGACAAAAGGATGTACCAGCAGCTTCCAATGTCATCAGGGCTGCAAGGAGAGATTAGAAAATAATAAAATTAATAGAGGATTAGTGCTAATTCCGACACAAAGGATCAAATATATACATATGAACTTGCATCAAATAGAATAAATGAAATCCAAGACAATGTTTTATTAAAAAAAGGGGGGGAGGGGAATACTGAATAGAAAAGAGTAGTGGACGACAAAATGTAAACCACCGGCAACACGAGCAACCTTTTTAACCATCTTAAGTTCAACTAGTGTCTGCTTCACAATGAAGACGTTCGCTGGAAATTTGTCAACAGTCTTAGTTTTTTTTAATTTTCATTTACTATTTAAAAATAAATAACCGTTTGTGGTTTCACTTTTTGGAGCAGTGATTGATTGATTGATTGATTGATTGATTGAGGCATGTATACAGTCACACTTCGTCACGGTTTTCCTTGTATGCACCAAACAAACAGAAGTTGCCGGAATGGGAAACGGGATAAAGCAAACTTGCTCATCGTTTCAACCAAGGATTTTGTTTACAAGACACAATATCATCGTAGCATCATAATTTAGGATTGACAAATCGTCGCTGATTAGTGTCATCCTTTTTGTTTTCTACAATTTATTTCATGTTCTCTGTTGGTTTGAAACAACACCTCTGAGACACTAAGCTAGCAAGTAACTATAATTATAACTATAAAGGGTTTGAATTTGTAAATAAGAAGCTGTGAACAGTGTCAAAAAATGCAGACGGGAGAACTGCGAATGAACCGGCAAGCGCGCCGCCATCCGCCCACATCTATTAAAGTGCCCGAGGAGACAAGGAAGCACAGACGGGAGTAAACTCGCGGTGACCCGGCGTGATGACGCCAACGCCGTCGTTGTTGGCCGGCACAACCTTTTGCAGATAATTGCCAAACAAATGCGCACGCACTCTCCCGGTGGGAACATTTTGACAAGTTAATCACCAGACTTTTCCAGTTCAAAAGCGGCTCCTGCGGTGAACAACTACATTAGTAGTATTAGGGAGACACCCAATAAGCAACTTGAACTATGGAAGAGTGTGTGCAGAGTCTGATAAGGAATTTGCATGAGAAAGATTTCTTTGCACCGTTTACAAAGCCTCATTGCATCGACCACAAATCAAAACAATGGGAAACTTTGCAGAACTCCGCTGTGAAAGTCGTTAAGGGCTAAATGTATAGGAAAACAGACAAATGTACAATTTTGAACGGTAGTCAAAATTATGAAAGCATTAACTTTGAAAAAGAAAAAAAAAAAAAAAATCACATCAATAGAAACAAAACAAACATTTAAATATGCAAATCACAAAAATATTAGAAAATACCGAAAATGTACTAAAAACACACAATATGAAAATATGAGTAAAAAAATATAATGAACAAATTAGGGGGGGAAAACAAAGGGAGAAAATATACAAATACTTTGGAGAAAAAATAGAACACAAAAAAAGGAAACAAATTCACACAAAAAACGCTGAAGGGGAAAACATGAAAAATACAAGATCTTAAAATACACAAGCAGAAAACAACCATTTTTAAAATAGACTACACAAATATTTCTCTCCAAAATTGATGAACAAAGAACACATTTGATATTTGTATATAAATAGTATGGAAAGAAAAATCAAAATATCAGATGAGAATGACAAATAGCACGGAATTATTTTTTTTTTTTTTTAGAAAGGAATAACAATTTGGAGAAAAAAACGAAGAACTGCCGGTCGGAAAAGTCGCCTTGGCAACAGTCTGCCATCGACGCCGTAATGGGATGCCGCCTGTGAAGAAGTGTGTCTCGCAATGGTGGCACAAACACGGTTGTGAAGTTTGCTAACAAAGAAATTGTAGTGAGCGAACAAGCTGACAGCTTGACTGATTTGGGCCACGTGTACGGGAAGAGGCGGCCAATGCGGGGTTTTCTTTTAACTGACACGATCTTTTTTTTTTTTTCACGAATAATGTCAGTTTAGGAGTGACATGAGTAGTTCTATTCGGGATAGTATGACAACAATAGTGTTTTTTTGGTAAACACGCAGTATCAATTGTATTTCTTTTTACAAAATTGCAACGTTAGTACTTTGTCTTTTCAGGAAAGTGCCTTGTCATCGCAGCAAGCCATCGTTTGGCATCTTTTTAACAAGCAAATGCAAAAATCATTTTATGTTTTGGACACTACACAACACTTCATGACTAAATTAGTTTTTACTTTATTTGACTTATGTAGCTCTATTGCACCGCGGTTAACTTTGCACTCCTTGTGACAGTTTAAAATGATAAAACAGGAACGGTTAATAACAGTTAAAACTTTTAATATTTGCAATTACAAGTAAAAAAAATCTGTGCCCGAGAGTGAACAAGATCTTTCTTCATTTTGGACTAAAGCAGCCATTTTGAACTCCTACTTTTATGGGTGCCTACTTGAGAACTTGGCCAAAAGAACGAAAAAGGAAAGCCACTATCTGTGACAGACGCTTGCTTAAATTGCCAAGAAGCACACATCAAAGTTTGATGATCATTTTGAGGACTGAAACGCACCCAGACACTTGTTTTATTGGTTGACACAAAATTGGGCGGACATGGCAACATACACATGAAAAAGACTCAAGGACCCATGACTGAAATTGGCCATTTTGGTTTAAGAGAGCCATTTTGCGAGACTTCCAGGGCTTGTACTTTGAAGAACACCAACTAGGGAATTCGTCCAAATGAGTTACAATTAAGTATCCAAGACAGATGGGTCAGGCTGGAGTGTGATAAATGATTTTATTTCTTATTCTATTCTCAGAGCGCCGTTCCCCCCAAAAATACAGCCAGAGAATAAAAGCTGTTTGGACTGACAAGATGGAGAGACGTTTGACAGGAGCGTTGCAGCGTCCGATGTGAACCAAAAGCTAAAAATATAACAATGGAAAAGTTTGTTTTCGACGCTTTCGCCATGAAAGGCGCATGGGGGGAGAGTCTCGGCGTGGCAACGTTGTTGTCAAACTAACTTTTGAGTGTTCCGACAGCATCCACAAAAAGAAAAGTCTATCCAGTAATGTTTGTTTGGAAGCACTTTGAATGCGCTGCAGCAACTTTTCCCCTCTTGCATTTGCGTTTTAAGGAGAAACAAAGTGACGGCAGCTGAGGCCTATATTACTATTTTGTTGTTGCTGCTGCTCTAGAAATGCACCAAACTACACTTGAAAAATAACAAAGATGACAGGCAATGGCTGCCGGCTAGTGTACTTGCAAATGGAGACACTGAAGAGGTTAAAAGGCTGATCAGACGATAGCAACCTCAAGTAAAAATGTGTCAGGTCAGCCTCTTATCTGCGAGAAAACTGTAATCAGCGGACGGTAAATCCTGCAGGGTTCTGGCTCTTTTGCCATATAGGCACTTTCGCAGAAGCTTTGGATTGTGCGTGCGTGCCAGCGAGAGAGCAAAAATATGAGCACTTTTCCAACAATTATCCTTGTGTCGCTCAGTGACATCAGTAGCGCAAAGGTACGATGAGGTTGTTAAGTGGGTCATAGGTGCATGTCATTCTGTGTTATGTGATCTGTATTTGGGAACAAAAAACTTCATAAAGACCCAAATGTGGGACACCTCATAAGCAGAATGATTTGAAGCTCCACCACACTTTTGGGGGCGGATACATGATGAACAAACACGAACTTTCGTTCCATTTTTGGAACACAAAGCAAACGGCCCCTTTAGGATCGTCAGTGATAGACAGGAGGCTGGGCGCTTATTAAATCACGTGTGAGCGTTCGCGTGTCAAAGTGATGTACAGCAAGCACCAAATGCATTTCCATAAAGGTGTCTGTCAAATTATCAGCATCCGTTCAAACATCACATTACGTTTGCACTTACTAGTAGAGCACTTCGTTGGCTTCGTGTCTCTCGTAGCGCACCGTCTCGCACATGATCCTGCAGGGGTGAAACGTAATTTCAGAACGAATACTTCCAGATTTATTTTTAAAATTTTTCAAGATAAAATTCATACATTTTTTACTTTTATCTGTCTGTCTGTACAAGGACTGGGCAATAAGGCTTGTTCCCCCAAATTCAGCTTTTTGACTTATCGATTTGTCCCTTTCGATAAAAAGCAAAACTAAATAACAGAATATTTCTTAAATCCCAATTTTCACACAGTATATTTTATTTCCTTCATTTCAGCGGATTCCACGCTTTTCCGTAGGGCATCGGCTGAATTTCGACAGAAATGTCATTTCTTAGTTGTGAACGTATTCAAAGAAAACTGTTTCGTAATAACATTCAACTTCATTCATTGCAACTGAAGTTCCGTGCGGGTAGTGAATTCCCTAGATGTCATCTGCATCAGGATCACCCCCCCCCCCCTGTAGCCTCCAGAAACAACACTGCGACATCTCAGAGTGTGGTGTAACTCACAGTAGCTCATCTAAACACAGCTGAGGGGCACACGCAAACAAACACTAGCCTGTGTGTGTGTGTGTGTGTGTGTGTGCGTGTGCGTGTGTGTGGAGCAACACAAAAACAAGATCTTTAACATAATCCTTTGCTAAGTGTGGTGTCTGACTGGAAAGTGAGTGCTGGGAAAGGGTCAGTCACTGCGTGGAATGTTCCAGCTCACAGGTCATGTACTTTACATTGTTCCCTCGGCGGGATAATCTACATGTATGCACACACACGAGGCATGCTGGAAACGCAATGGCTGGCGGGAAAGTCATGTGTATTTTCCACAAAGATGTTTTATTTGTTATTGGAGAAAACGCTGGTAAAATTTGAGTGTAAAAAAGAGCCTTGACACGATTTTTTTTGATGAATTTAATGGTTGTAAAATGCAATGCCCACCTGAGCTGGTGCTCCCGCAGGTTGGACAAGGCCTCCATGCCATGGAGGTAGGAGTAGACAATCTCCAGGTCCTTAAAAAAAACAGAAAATTCACATTAGAACGGGATGTATGTTAAGACGTAACCTAAATTTGAAACTAAAAGATGCAAGATGAGGCTTCCTTTGCTTCGCATATGGACAACTAAGCATGACAAAGCACTTCTCCAGCGCCCCCATGTGGACAAAAGCACATTCAGAAAGCTACAATGACAACAAGGCCACTATAGAAACATTTCTACGTGAAGGAACTGTATAGGGAGCACTATGTTATCATGTAGAAAGAAAGTGCATATAAACTCCCCATTCAAAGTCTTTATAAAGTGAACCAGTGAGTACCGGTGGGGGTATTTTGGAATGGGATCCCAACGAGACTGAGTTGAAACGCGCCACTGTGTTGACACACTCTGGGCCATTGACCGCGTATATGAGCAAATGCTTACTGGGCTGTGCAGTGAACTTGGGCTGATGCCACCAATATTTCTAGGATCAAGCATTTTACGAATTGATTAACCCGTTAGTCGTTCTGCATGTTGAGTCGTTCTGCATGTTGAGTGACTCGGCGTGAGTTGCACCTGGCTATCGGCAGCCACTGTCTGAATGGTTATACACTGTTTTGAACTATTTGTTTAATATAGCAATTAAAATGTATGCCATTAGTGATTCACAGTTTACAAATCACAAATGACACTTTTTTTTCCTCCTGTGGAATGTGGACTCGGCTATTTGTTGAAAACTGAAATTTTTTTTGCTCTTTCTAGAATGCCCTCAAATTACCCGAGATACCAGAAAAAGCCTTAACTAACAGGAATGTAGTAATGATGATGTGATACAGTGCATCCCAACAAATAGACTATATTTACCTAAAAATGGTGAATGGGTTATTGTAATTTTATTTCAATTAAGGTCAAAAAAATGTCATACTTGATGTATCACATATACTGTATTTTATTCTTCTGCAGGGTTCTGTGTAAAAGAAGATTAGCGGATAAATGCTGAGTTCCTCTGTGACAACTCTGATGCAGTTATTTTGTGTAAAACAAAGAGGCAACACACAGACAGTGTACTTTCCATGCAGAAGTTTGTTAAGTCAACATTGCGTGTGCGAAACTCCTTCAGCAGGGCTCGCTTACGTCACACATTCCCAACATTGGCAAGCTGAACCTTCCGTCCACAACGCAGTGCCTGAGGAGCCAGGTTTAGTCAACTACTGCCACCTGCTGGCACACAGAGCAACTTCACCCTTTAAGGTGACCCTAATGATCTCAGAAACTTTATTATCCCCCTGGGAGCAATTTGTTTTGCAACAGCAGAACAACACAAAGTCACCATTCATTAATAATATAATTAATGAATGGCACTTGGGGTTGAACATGATTATAACGTACATTTTCTCCATTCATACTGATTTGTTTGGATAGATTTTATGCAAGTTAAGGAAATGAAACATGTTATTCCCACAGCTTGCTGAGGACTGCAAAAACATTTTTAACTTTTTGTCCATTAATCAAACTGCTCGGGTTGTAGCTGAGGCGTCCACAAAACAGTAACTAATAAATGACTGTTTCACATCATTTATGTTCCTGCATTAACATTCAGGAATAAAAGGTGTGATATTACAGAGTTATGTTTTTGGAATTAAGTTTTAAAACGAAAAATTTCTTCCCTTGTTACACCTTAAAATCATTATATTCTTACTTTATCATGGAAATACATTCATTCTTCATTCTTGCACAATTATGAATTTTTGCCCTGATTAAAATCCTGATTTTTTTTTATTGAGAAAATTGTGACTTCTAAGATAAGACAACCTCTGAGTCCTATAATGGGGATTTTTTCTGGCCCAATATTTTCCTAACACCAAAACCTTTTCCTAAAAAAGTACTTGAGAAAACAGTCAACTTTTTAATTCCAATGGCATGGAGGAGTCCACACACACTTATGTTTAACGGGTGTAAAAATGTTGGCCCTGTAAGGAAGAGTCTCAGTACTTAAAGCAGACTTTAGAAATCCCCAAACCCGGGAGATGTAATTTAACATGGAGTCCACTAGATGGCAGCCTCGCCAAGTTACACGACAATGAATGGGCCTCCACCAGCACTCAAGCAAGCAAAGCGCAACTATATCAACCCATCAATTATGGCTTAGCTTTCCAATAGTTTTGAGATTGGTTGTATGGAAAGAATGTAAAGAAGGCCAGCTTTCCTACTTCGACTTTTTTTTTTTTTTTAAACTGTCAGATAGACCCAATTGCCGCAAAAATGCTTGTGAATATTTGCAGTGGTGAGGATGCATGAATGCAACCGGGATGTGGGCATGTGTAGGAAAGCCTCCCTCAAACTACTACAAAGACAAATATGAACATATTACTTCTTGACAAACGAGTGCAGATATAAGATCACAATCATCGTATTAATGATCATCATGCGTTCACAAAAGGTTGGTAGACCTCAGCCAAAGAGAATCGGGGCGAGCAACAATCACTCCGAGCTCCAACATCCATTCAATCTAAAAATAATAATCATAAATGTATCCACAAGAAGTTGGTCGATAAGAGTCTTGAGAGCAAGAATGTCATCCGTGACCTAACCCTCTAAAACACAACATTTAATCCCCCTTCCCCAAACTAATCCTTCCAGGAATACAGGTGGTCCTCGCTAGAGGAAAAGAACATTCCAGGATGCCGATGCGGATCAGGCCTCAATGCTGACATGGAGCAGGCATAAGTGCAGTGCTCGTCAACAGTTTTTTTCCCCTTTGGGTATTTACACAATAAATGTTAATACAAACAATAGTTTAACACCCAAAACCTGTTTTTGGTAAGAAAAAAATTAAAATCAACAGTTAGTTATGTAGCATGAAAACATACAGCTCTCCACATGACCTGCCAAAGCTGCAAGCACAAAACATAACTGGACTTCTTACCTTTCCTCATTCTTTGCCGATCAATACCGTAAAGGCTCCTATGCCCCATTGTACGTATTAAACGAAGAGCCGACCTGCCCTCCACTATAGGTGAAAATCGGTCGGTCTTATCTGGGACCACCACGGGGGTCTGCCGGCATAGATTACACAAGGCTTCCCATTCATTGCAGCTCTGATGGTCAATCCGGGTATTCATTCGGGTTTAAGGCTGAGAACAGATAGCAAGCAGCTCCCCATGCATCTTTTAGCCAGCAGAGACAAGAATCACACTCAGGCTTGCAACAAGAATGGAGCCATTGCTCCCGGGGCTTGCAATTTGTAATGTATACTTAGATACTTGTCTTGTGGGTGGACTGATTACGATGGCTAATGAGATCAAGTTTGAATTTAAATGACGCTGGTAAGGCCTCTAAAATCAAACAATGTCTAAATGATCACGTTACAATCAATATCAATTACTACTATCAATATTTATACACTCTCCTATTTGCAGCGCTCTGTGTATTTTTGTGCTCTGTTATGCCCTACAATTGTACAGGATGGCGTCAAAGCACTGGATTACAAAGAATCAGTTATTTATGTCAATGAAGTTGGAATGGGGAACCGCGGTGATGTGTACCGATACTTCTGTTTGTATACTTTGTACTTGGTAGAGGAAATTAGCTCATCTAAGGTAACATCCAAAGAGTGTGCGGAATGAGGAAACTTTTAATGGAAAATGAGAGGAGGAGAGAATGAACACCCCACGGTGAGGCAAACTTGTGAATTAAGGATTTATGATGGGTGAAAATGTCTTAATTGTGAAGCGTGACAGTTTGGTCGAGTGAAAGCGCTTCAGTTTGCTCTCTGTGGCTTGCTAACGGGTTTGAAATCGAAAAGCTACAGCGGGGGAAAGCGGCTGTTCAAGAAAGGAGAAAATGGGCATTTTACGAGCAAAACGTCTCTGCCTTGCATTGAATCCTGCCGCTCAAAAGGCCTTGAGGGGATGTTGTGATTTGTTCTGTTTTGGAGAGAAAAAAAACTTGCTGGGAAAAAAAACAAATTAATCCCCCCCAGCCAGGACGGCCTAGTTTCTGTGACAATTGCTCCCTTGTAAAATATATCATATATATATATATAAAATATATCATGTCTTTAACCTGTCCTGCTTTACCTTTACAAGGACATAGCGCTCGGCAAAATTTATTTTAATGGCGTCAACTTTCACACACAATTGTTTTATAATCAAAAATCTGGCCAAAAAAGCTTTATTTTATAGTCAAAACGCTTTGCATTAATTCATTCAAAATGTTCTCCCTGACCCTTTTGTCTTCTTTTCAAGGAACCTCTTTCTCTGCTTGGCTGCCCAGTTTCCAGTCAAAATATCTACCTGCTCATACGGAGGCCAAAAGCTGGAGACATCAACGGGTCAAACAGCTCGGGCCCTAACACACTCATCCCCTCAAACGTACGAAAAGGAAATTCCTTTGAAGCGTTGACCTCCTCCATGGTTGCTTTGAAAGCCTCCCCCGTTAAGAGTTGCTGTGGTATTCTTGGCAGGATCCTGTTACGAGGGACAGCGGAGAGAGGCCGTTTTGGGTGTTGAGGCTCACATTCCTCACATGACAGTGGGCCAGATAATGTCTTAGAGTGCCCAACCACACATGGGACCACCTCAGCGACTCGTAAAAAAACATGTCAGCAAGTCGTGTCACGCAAATGCAAAGTCTTGCCGCGCTGCTGAGACGGACGGGTTGAACCAAACCAGTCAGCATATTTGGCTGAAAATCATTTGGAACAATTTTTTTTTTCCACATGACCTATGAAAATCCCAACTTTAAGTGTGGTCAGTAAATAAAAACAGCACCACCAGCAGAGCATGTGGGGATTACGTTAAGTCTTGCTGCAAGGCGAAAGGCGCACCATTCTTAAACGCATTTTCTGGTCTTCTGGCACGGAATCAAACGTCTTGTCGATATCAATGCAATTAGCGGCTCTTAACAGCCTCCGCTGGAGCCGTCCTAACGAGGTAAACGGAGAGCCGGGCCGCCGGGTGGCCAGCGTTGCGGGTCTGAAGGTCATCCGCTAATGACAATATATGGCAGTAAATTGTCAGCTCAGCAGGCAGAGTGCAGCGGCGGCACTCTCTTCCAAATGTCATACACCTCCAGCGGCCTCCGTATGCGCGCACGGGTGGGTGTCTTTGTTTGTGCATTCCCCTGTTAGCAGCTGCCCTTGAGTCTCTCGATTGACAAGATGGTGTCGGGTATTTTTATCCATTAGAGCAGGTGGAGGCAAGGCGGGCGGCGGCAAGGTCACGACGTGACAACATCTGCGGTCTTTAAGGACATGCGGCGAGGTTTGCGAGTCACTTGCGCTATCGTTCGTGGGTAAAGGGTTTATCGACGCAGGCGCATGATTGTTGTCAAACGGTACATTTTTTCCCTTGTGAAAGTCAAAAGCATTCACTGGGATTAACCTTGAGCAACCGATATGTTGGATCTGTTTGCAAACCACTTTAAAAAGGAGGATTAATGGCTAGCAAAACATAACAATAGATGGTGTAATGTTTAGAAACAACACTGTTTAGAGATGGTATGAAGCAGCAAAATTGTTAGAAAAGAGGCTAGAAGAAAATCTAGTACAGAACTTTACCAAGTGAATCTCAAAACATTTATAGTTTCATTTTAAACTTGTCATGTTGAAACCCGCTTAAAACAAAGTATATTTATATACTTTGAATGAAACATGTCAATACAGTATGAATATTTTTCCCACCCTATCGGCAACCACATTTGGCTGAGATTGGTCAACCGCGACATGAATGCGGTGTTGAGACTGAACTCGGTTTTAATGTTTTGTTTCTATGGTGGTGCTGACTCTGACCTCCATCCCAGTTGTGTTAATTTTTCAGAAGAAGGGGGGGGGGGGGTTTGTCAAGTTCAACTGTCGATTAAAGTGCAACCAAGTCCTGTTTCATCTCCCCTGCTTTATTCCGGGCTACTTTTGCAGTGAATCGATCATCATAGGTCACTGTGTAACTTTGGTGACGATGGCACTTTACTTCTTTGAGGCTTTTGTTTGAACCAGACGGAGCGAGTCTCATCAGGTCGGACGGGCGGCTTTGTTCTTCCGCGACGACAACTACGTTCAGTTGATGACGGGTGGCTTAGAGAACCCCCTCCTTTTGTGCCCGCTACTGAAGCCACATTCAACACGCTTAAAGCAAATACACGGCAGCGTTTTTCCTCAATATGTATTATTTATCTTCGCAGAGAGCAGCAATTCCCCAACTCTATGCTGTGGTGAGGGCAATCATCCAATCCCGCTTCATTGGTTGACTACAATTAATACATCTTCATTTATGCCAGAAAAGTATAGTGACAAGCAGAGCAATTAATTCTCTTACACGAGTTGGCAGATGATATCAGTGTCGTTGGCTGCAGGAAACCAAACATCGAAAACCAAAACTCTCCAGTAAGAAAGTTGATATACATTTTTTTTCCGTTGAGTTACATTCCCAGAAATGTCTCCCATGGCATTTTTCCTTCCAGCCTCGGCTGATTATAAGCTATTAGCTGCAGCCGTGTTCAGCACATGTGGTCTGTGCAGGAACCGGCGGTGGGATCGAGGGTCCGGCGGTTTGCGTTGAATGAGCTGTGGTCTGGGTGGTGGGTTTATGGCGCGACACATTGGTTTTATGGCATCTACATCAGTGCTAGACCGTAGAAGTCAGCGTGCGAATGATCAGAACGGACGGAACCACTTCTAGCTTAATTTGAACTGGGGGGAAAAAAACATGCTGTTTAATAAGTGACAGAAAAAAAGCTTCATGAGGATGTCATGATGCTGTGTAAAAAAATCACTTTGTGCAAAAGGCTTTCTTTAGCTGTTAGCTATTAGCCCCCGTCTCAATGGCGCGGATGGTTTTATGCTAGCAGTCCAAGTAGGTCTAGCTGTTAAGCTCATTCACATGCCTCCCTGATTCCTGTACCAGGGCGTCGCCATGCTGACCAGCTGCTGCGCTTCACCGGGAAATAATCAACCATCCATCCATCCATCCATCCATCTTCTTCCGCTTATCCGGGGTCGGGTCGCGGGGGCAGCAGCTTCAGGAGGGACTCCCAGACTTCCCTCTCCCCAGCTACTTCATCTAGCTCATCCCGGGGGATCCCAAGGCGTTCCCAGGCCAGCCGAGAGACATAGTCTCTCCAGCGCGTCCTGGGTCGTCCCCGGGGTCTCCTACCGGTGGGACATGCCCGGAACACCTCCCCAGGGAGGCGTCCAGGAGGCATCCTGATGAGATGCCCGAGCCACCTCATCTGGCTCCTCTCAACGTGGAGGAGTAGCGACTCTACTCCGAGTCTCTCCCGGATGACCGAACTTCTCACCCTATCTCTAAGGGAGAGCCCGGACATCCTGCGGAGAAAACTCATTTCGGCCGCTTGTATCCGGGATCTCGTTCTTTCGGTCACGACCCATAGCTCGTGACCATAGGTGAAATAATCAACCAGTTCCATCAAATTGTGTTAGCGGTGGTTATTCCGCTAGCTGTCATTTACTTCCTGTTCATACAACAGCTGCGTGTTGTCTCCATCAACAGGTGCACGTGTAATTCAAGATTTCGCCAGGACCAGTGAGAGCTAAACACGTTGAGTTGGGACTTAAGCGCTTAAAGTCAGTAAGGAGGCTAATTAGCTTTGTGTACTGCGCGACGACTCCATTTGACCTAATACCAGCCATGACCGACAGTAGAGGACTTTCTGAAGTCATAGTCATGTCCAAAATTTGACCATGAGAATAAAGTGGACATCAATATATGCGCAAGAAAGAAAAGTTGACTCAGTACCTCTCACGATACAAAACAAATATGACAACGAGCTGTAGAGTCTCATTTTCAGTAAGGCTACAATTTCGTATTGTATTGTTGGCTCTTGCGGTGCGATCCGGATACAGACGGCAACATCAGATGTCCTGATTTGCCCTTGTCGTTCGTCTAAGCCCGTGTGAAATATTCATGCTATTCTTCTACCATGTATCTTTTAAATCTATGCCGCCTCAGCCGTGCTCTCTCCAGTACTAATTAATTCTAGCATTACAATGAGACTCCTGGGGGTTGCTAGGCAACAGGCTGCTTTCACTACGGCGTCGGGCCAGCCGCATTCCATTTGTTAGGACATTTACATGATTGCGTTCACGTTTGTTCATTCACAAAAAAAAAAGGAGCTGACATTTCATACATAGTAAAGTTTGGAAAAATTCAAAGTATGAAACTCATAAAATAAGTCTTAGCTAACTGCTAACAAGCACATAATCAACCGTGAGGCACATTGTTACTTTCATGACTATTACAACGTCACATAAAGGTGTGTCCTGCGTCGACAACCTCACAGAACAAGCTTGCTTCATTGCATCACACCGACGTCATTCTGACAAATGAAAAATGAAACTAATTGGTGATACACAGCCACCTCTCAATGGAAGCTGTAGTCTAACAGGCAGTTTGCCTGTGAATACAAAACCTTGCATGTAAACACAAAACGTCAAAATGATCAATCTGGGTCACAGGTAAAAAGTTGAATAAAGGCAACTATTGAATTTGGTTTTCTGTGTTCTGATAACATTTGAGTACGACTTGGAGTAAATGTTTAGAGCCAGTTAAACATTGACATTTTCAAATTCTCTAACGTCAGCCTCTCAACAGTAATTAGTCGGCAATTTTTCATGAAAGGAGACCGATTAGCTCGTTTCATCAAAATAAGACATCTGCTTTTACTTTGGAAAGCAATATGCACACCAGTGAGTGACTCTGTTTCAGAAGGTCTGGTGAGTACATCAACCCCTCTTATGCTTGTTTTTTAATCAGTGAACAATACCAAATAAAAAAGCACAATCAATTAACAGTAACCGTGAGAATTTTTTCCCAATTAATCGTCTGAATACTTGAATTGTGAGGGCCTACACTGTACATTACACACTGAATGGGAAAAGTCAGCATGAAAGGGGCTTGTGATTTGGTTTGTCATTCTGTGCAGGCTGACGGCAATCCTCGAACATTCGGTTTCTGCGAAGATGATCATTTCTTCGTTTTTCAACGAGGTGCTAAATTCCTCGTCATTTTCTTGCGTCAGGGCTTCTGCCGTTCCTCAGCAAAGTTTCCTGTTTACGGCGCTGCGCACATCCCGCTCGGGGGGCCTTCCCGTCCCGGCTCGGGGAAAACAAGAATGCCTGGGCCGCGGACGGGCGAGGGGTCTGAGGCTACATCCTCAGGATGTTGCACAAAAGGATCGCAGGGGGATGGTGGGGCCATTGCCATCAATTAGCTGGACTTCATATGGCAACGTCGTTCCTTTCCAAATTGAATGCTACATTTGATTTGTTGGTGCACCAATACGTCCTGCAATACATGCATCTGCAACAACAATACTGGGTGACAGGCTCTAAAACTAAATAGGATCATATTTCCAATTTTTTGGATACGGGGAAAAAAAGAAAAGGCCAATGACATTTATCAAACCGAGATTTGTGTGTTTTTCATCCTGGGATTTGCGATTTCTCGAAACTAAACCGCCCTGGCAAATGAACTTGAAGTAATTGATCAAATTAATCAGCCAATCTGCTGCGACTCCCGAATGCTAACCCCGTACAGTATATTCATTTTGTGGCTTTATTCGAGCGAAGTGGTCGCAGCTGATACATTTTCAGGGTAAACACTATTATTCCTGGCATAGCTGCCGTGTAATTGGCGTGACCTTAAGTGCTTTTGACGGGCAGAAGCTGGCTGTAACAGGGCGTCATTGTGTCGGGTGCGCGTCGCACTCAACGCATCTTTGCCTCCAATTTCAGTCGCATTTGGGCTGGCCATTTAGCGCACGGCTGCAAAGCATTCCAGAGACCGCGTTGCCGCTAATGCGCCTGCCTTCCTTTTCCCCTCATCCGTACATAACTCACTTTATAAACACTGTCGTTCACACATTACTGATATGTTTGACTACATTTGAACACCGTTGATAACCAAATGGGCAACATTGACACAAGGAGTGCAATGTGTCCGCTTGATCCCAATTGTAACGCCTCCGGCTGTCTACAGTTGAGAAAATCAACTGTGTATGTATTAGGGATGCACCGAAATAAAAATTCTTGGCCGAAACCGAAAACCAAATTTGAGGAAACCAAGGCCGAAAACCGAAACACCGAAAGAAATGATTATGTCAGTTATTAGAACCACAGCATTTATGGCTACATGTGTACTAACCTCACTAAAATCAAGGCATTGCAATAAACCAGTTACAAAAGTATGAAAATATTTATCTAGCACTGACATTACAACAATGCACAATATAAATTAAAATTCAAAAATAAAATAAAAATAAAATGTTTAACTTGACCCCACTCATGTGTACATTAAATAATAATTTACAGGCTTATAACTGACTGGCCTGCTGAAAGACTGTAAAATTAAATATGTTCTCTTATAAAAACACAAAGTGCATAAGTCAAGTGCCTTTTAAATTTTGTTCTGTGTGTACAACATAAAAGTGTATCAAAACAATGGTTACCATAGCCTTTATCAACAACAAATCCACCAAGAATTGTGGATGCACAAACTTTCTTGCCTTTTCAAACGGACGGAGTGGGCGTGCTCGGTGTCAGTTTCCTTTTCTGTGTCGCCTTCTTCTCATATTCAGAATGGCGATCGGGATGTTTGGATTTCAGGTGATGAATTAAACCCGACGTGGAGAAACCTTTTGCAGATGCACCCCCTCTTGAAATTTCAGCATTGCATGTTTTGCAAATCGCTATCCGTGGGTCTTTCTCTGAGAGAGTGAAATCAGTCCACACCGCAGACATGCTGGCTCTTATCCCGTTTTCCCGCGTGCTGGCTGCGCTGTTTGCTCACGTCATCACAAGTTTCGGCCGTGTTGTTTCGGTGATTTAGGTCTTTCGGCCAAAAACCGAAAATGCACTTTTGGGTCATTTTCGGCCGAAAATTTTCGGTGGCCGAATTTTCGGTGCATCCCTAGTATGTATTGCGAGTTGTATACAATATGAACGGATAACTTGCATAATACATCATGTTGTTTTCAGATTAGCACGAGATTCTTTTCCCTTCCACACAGAACCTCAACCTAATGATTGAAAGGCAGAGGAAAAGCACACACTTCCTCAAGTATATTACACAAGCCCTCGAAAGAGAAGTGCTAATGTGGTGTTATGCAAGCCTCTTTTCGATACTTCTTTGTTCTGCCCAGTGTACACTTGCATGCATCCAAATGGAGATCGGTATGATTAATGAGACGGGGTTAGAGGCAGCGGGAACAGGTTAAGTGAGGAGGAAACGTGCAGCCAGATGGGAGAACGTAGGGTCAATCAAGGCAAATGTTAATTCGAGCAGTCACAACCGGAAAACCGCGTCAATTGCGCATAACAAAGAAGAAAATCACACGAACTGCCAAAAGAGGTGAACATTTAGAAACGTTCCTGGTTGTGAATAGGAATAAAAAGCATTCCATTCTAAACCCAAAAATCTTTGGGTCCCAGCGTTTGAGCTTTTTACACGTTCCAAAACTGCTGCACTGCATTTATTCACCAAGTAGGTGTATGGCTCGAGTGCAACGCAGTTAAACTATTGGGAACTTCTAGATACAAATACATGTACCATGACACTAGTGGACCTGGATCCTTTTTAACCCAGAGCTAGGAAAATGCCAGTACGCATGTGGAAATAGCCTTCGTGATGCCAAGTCTTCCCAACAAGCAGGAAGAATCCGGTCACGTTGAGTGATTGTCCATTTTCCTTTTTGGGCAATGGAAGACTACAGCGTACAAAAAAACGTGACCAAGCAAACCCCGAAGGATCAATTACCTAGATAAAGTTTCGACGCGACAAATCTCGACAAGCAATCTGCGCCACTGAACACGCAGGAAGTGGAACAAACACAATTTCTCTTACAAGGAGACAACAGCTTTTTTGAAAACTTTTTTCTTATAGCGTGAATAAAAGCAGCTGGTTTTGGGATCCTGCCGCCTGGTTTTGGGTGCATGACACGAGTCATCATCTGGCTAGCATGACTCGACACTTATTTCTTTCATTTAAATGGCCGAGCATCTCCACACAAAGAAGGCAATTATTTACTGAACAGTGAGTCACTTCCGACAAATACGATCCATCAAGAATAATGTTGAGTAATGCCTACTTCCCCTTTCTCTGTAATCTACAGATTTTTTTCCGACATCCACCTTTTACGTGATTAAAATCTACGTCCACTTTTTTTTTTTACATGATCTGCACCATCTTTTTACATTATCTACGTCAATTTTTTACACAATCTACATCGACTTGAAGAAAAGAAAAACAAGACATTCATGTTTTAGTGTTGAACGAATCCAGATGGGAATATAGATAATCAAATACTGGAATTGATTTGCAGTATTTAATTATAATTCCATACGGTTTGTGTCAATATGGCTGTACTGTGGCATAAGGGTCCTCATTGGATGTCAGAATAATTTTTAAAACTGCTACTATGCGTTGATTCAATCAAAACTAAATAAATTGATACAACCCACTGATACCAACATTGCAGCCCTATCGACCTAATTTGTGTCTCTCCGTTGTGAGCAGCGCTGTAAACAAGCATTAGAGGCGTGCCGGAGCCACATTCTGGGATTTAGGGACCTCTAATCACACTAAATTAATCAGCTCGCCATCTGATGCGCGTCATGTCTGAGCGGTTCGCCAAGAGGCAGATTATACTGCAGATTATGCGGCGAAGTGCAAGCCTGAAGCTAAATTACGGCTAACTCGCCATTGACAACATTTTATCTAAGCGTTAAAAGAGGAATATCTTGATCCACACTGGGATGGTGGTAGCTGTTACCATTTTTTTTTGTGTCCAGCAATCAAAAACTGCAGTCGATCTTGACCCAATGTTTAGGTAGCATATTTTTCTTTCGGTAGACTTGACGTGACCAGCCTCTGTCCAACAATATACATACTAGCCTATAGACCTCATTGACATTCCATAAAGCGGTCCAGTTTGCTGTGGTAGAATTTAGAGCGGAAAATCCTGATCTAGTTCAATTTCATGCTGTCGGCTCAATCTACAGACTGTGGTGTGCCTAACTGTCATTTAGGTACCAAACTACTAGGCTCATGTTCAACACATTGTAATATTGCGTCACTTGGATTGTGTGTGGCCTGGCCTAGTGACTGAAAGTGGACTCGGCTGATGGCTTAAGTTAGCGGCTGGCTATGAACTGGCTAACCATTAGCCAGTCTTTCTGAATGTCAATTGTGAGCCTTTAATTACTAATCAATTCAGATAATTGATATTATGCAATGTTCTGAACTTGTTTCCATGCCTATTACATGAGTGAAATGTTTTGTTTCCATCTGCTTAATTTCTCCGAACGGCGACCTTCCCAAAACGTCAAATAAGAGCTGCCCCTACTTTCGTGACGAGCCTCACAGTGTAACTCAATCGCGTCCGTGTAAACACCAAACGTCACAAAGGGTTTATCCTCGGTGGCTTGGCGGGTCTTTGGGCTAAGTATGCAAAGATTGCGGTTCCCCCTCCGTGGTCGCGAACGGAGCTTCGGCTGCCACTTTCCGCCATGAAGGCCAATGGAATTTATGGCGCCTCCGACGGCCGAGCTGTTTTTCTTCCTACTTTATAAATATCACAAGGAATGCGAACAAAAGCAACTGGCGTATGAAACTAGTATGTGGGTGCGTGTGTGTTATTGAGTGGGGTAGAAACAAAAACACAGTGTGACCCTGACGGTGACAAGATAACTGAACGCTAGCATTCAAATCTACATACCAGCACAAGGTTGAGGGTGAAAATAATCACACGAGAAGAAGGCGACGCACACCAATCGAGGCTGTTTGACCTACATATACATAACCCGAGAGGTTACAAAGTCCCTCCTCCGTTTGAGGCTGGGACATTAAAGCACTGCGTGGAGAACAATGAAAATGTTTCCTTACAAAAAAATCAGGCTGTTGCAGTTTTAAATGAGTTGTTTGTTAACTCCAAAGTGTTACTGTTCCAAATCCTGTTGGTCAGCTTTTCTCAAATTGGGGTCAGAAAGCCATAATTGGTGGGTAAGCACAATATTTTGCAATGTTATTTCACAGCGTTTCGAAAAGTACATAAATCAATGACATCTCCCTACCTTAGCTTTGGGCCAATAAAAAGCTTTGCTGTGATCGTGACCTCTCATTTAAATAGCGTACTCTGCATGTTTCAAATTGTTACCAACTGGCAAAACAAATCAAGAAGACGACTATTCAGCCAACTGTGTTAAAATGTACAACGTTAACACAAATTAATTAATATTACTTAATTAATATACTGCTCCCCCTTGTAAATTTGTTGAGAGTTTTCTGCCATATTTAATGCTATGCTTAACTGCTAAATACAACTAACAAAGTCACAATGTCATACACAGTCCTGTCAACAAAGTTTACAGAGTACACTATACAACAGTAAAGAGACTACCAAATCATCCCCAATTCAAAAGAAAGTTGGCCAACTAGGAATAAGACTTGAAAAGTCACACAGTTCAAGGAGAAACTAAGACTTGAAGCAGCAGCCAAGAATGACATCAAAAGTGTGTCGGCACGACGCATTCCTGAAGTAACATTTCACTGGGAGTGTAAATCACAAGTTTCATCACCTACTCCGACAAATATGCAACGCTCGCATAACTCAGGGAATCCGTTGAGCATCCACTCGCAGGATTGGAGCAAGCAGTCTCAAGAGACGCATTTGAAAATCACTTCATCGTGACGTTAGCAATCGCCCGCGAGGACAAACGATGAGCTCATGAGCACATTTTTCAGGAGTCTCGCTGGACTGGCTTGCAGCGCGAGGCCCACATGTTGAACAGATGATCACGTTGCTTGCATGTTTTGCGAGCGCTGTCACCAGGAACTGATGATTGGCATAAAACAAGCCAAAAGGAGAATTTGTAAGACTCATTTGTTGAAATTGAAACATACGACCGCAACCAGCTTGAAGGTTCAAACGAATTTCAAAAACGAACTCGCGTTCAAGAGCTTTTTTTAAGGGTTCTGTGCTACAGTTGATGCATTGTTCGCCTCAACCCCAGTTTAAACATAAACTAGTGTGTGTATTTGTCTAGTCGCGTGTGGACTTTTGAGCACAAAGGAACGCTGGTGTTTGAGAAGCTGCAGACAGGGTAAATGTGGGACCTGGTCACACTGGTGAACACATTTGACATTTCCGCAAAGCAATCCTCGCAAACTGCAAAATCAATCATTTTAATTGAATAATCGTGTTTACGTGGCCTCGGGTGATGTTTGACGAGCATACGACGACCCCGGATGAGCATGCATAACATTTTTATACAAAAATCGTCTAAAAGTATCAACCCCCCCCCCCCCCCCCCCCAGATTTAAACAAGGCGGGAATACATCAGCGCAACGGCCGTGGCATGCAGATGCAGTACAGTTCCAAAAAGAAGAAGAATGTGACATCACTCCAAGACCCGCTAGAAGTTTGGCGAATTAGAAAAGTCCATTGTCGCCTGGGCGGGATTAGACTCCTTCAAATCTTGAGGCTGCTGCCAAACCGGACAAGGAAGGAAGGAACAAACCCACACCCAACTTCAGGGGGGGGGGGGGGGGGGAAATGGAGGAAAGGTTGTTCTATTTAGCAGCACTTCATCCTGTTTGAGTTCCATACGCATCCTGACACTTTTCCAAGTTACCCTAAATCCTTTTACAACCTGCAGCGACCACTTGCTGTTGCTTTTTTTTTTTTTTGTATCAATTATTGCTGTTGGGATGCTAGTCGAGTATTGCTAGAATGCGGCCTCCTCGGCAGATTACCCCACTTGCGGCCTTTAGCTTTGGCCACCTGGCTGAAGACGACCAGACGTGAGAGGTGACAGGTCAAGGTAAGCTTCAGGACAGACTGTCTGCATCTTAAAGACTCTCTAACCCTTTGACAGTTTCTGCGGGATTGGAGCCACCAGGCATGCCCTTTGACATTTATTTGCCTTTGCCATTTGAACAGAACCCATCAAACAAGATAATTTCACAAAGGCGGGCGGGAGAACCCAGTGACTGGGGTTGACTCCATTTCGTAGCTACTTCCTTCCGCACAACAATAGAACCCCGGACGCCCGGGAGATGTACGAGTCATCTTGAATCCCACCAATTAAACAAATGATGGTGTGAAGCTGTCTTGATTCTAAAAAAATATGCAGGCGGCAGCCAGAATCGCAACGGAACAGGTGCTCAACTTCACACACTGTTCCTGACGTTACACAATAGCCTTTCACAAAGACAACAAAACAATCAAGCTTAGAAGCCAGGAGATTGACATACCTTTTACACACAACAGTGACCTAGTAAAAGCTTTGATAAAGTTACACTTGAAGCCGACAGATATATTTATTCGCCGTTGCCTTTAACACGGAATCCGTTTTTCAGTTCATCACCGGTGCGAGACCGAGGGTCAACTGGGGACAGTCTTGAGCCTTCTGACGATTTACTAATCCCGCCAAACGGATGTCGTCAACACCTTAAGGATAACACGGCTAGCGCGGCACGGTGGCTCCAACAGTCGGATAGGTGTTTCTATTCATGGGGGAGGCAAAGGTGTGCCACTTCGGCTCCACTAACGGTGGAAAGAGAAGTGAGAATAACACTTTCCGTATGTGAGCGCACACCTCCTTTTTTAGTGTGAGATTCAAACAACACTACGAAAGATTAGCATTCAATTGAAAATCTTGACTTGATTAGCTAGGGAACAAAAGCTCATTACATGAAGTGTAATGTAGTGTCTGATCATTTCAAGATGAATTAACCCAATAATGTTTGGTAAAAACTTGCATCCAGTCCTAATTGAGTGACCAAAATAAAAATTCTGTTGACTACAGCTGTCCAAACGAAGCAACCACAAGGGCCTTCTTAGCAATTATAGCAGACATGACATAACGCGGTGCGGCAAAGCTTGGTTTAGCTTACAAGCCGGCACTGTTGCTTCTGAATGCTTTGCCGCCAGCAGCTGCTTCCCGCTGCGTCAAGCGGTGGCGTATTGATCGTCTATTGTGTGCAAAAGCAACATCCATTTGCAGTGCAAGCGGCACTCGTGCGGAAAGGAAGAACTGACGCACGTGTGAGGGGATAGTCGCTGTCTAATGAAAAACCATTCACCTGCACAAAATGAGATTTATTTTTTTTAAGCAAAAACATAACATTTGGAAACATGTTCAAGCTTGTTTAGTACTTCCCCAATTCAAATGCACGGTGATGACATCAGTGGTAGTATTATTGTGCACCAATTGCCGATTTTACATATATAATTGGCAATTGTGTTCTTCAGGTACGCTGTCATATTGTCTTGTGTTTAATTCTATCTTGTTTTGATTTGTTCAATTTGAATTTCAATTTGTTGAATAATTTTATATTTTTTCTAATATTTTATTTTTTTATTTGTTTGTGGCAATTTGTTTTCAGTCATGGCATCTATTTCTGGCATATGTATCAATTTTGACGGACACAACACCAATTAATCTGTTCCATCTTTTCAGGGAGAAACAGCCGTACCAGTGAGCTTGCAAACGACAAAATCAATTCCCTTTCCTGTATGTCTGTAATCTGCAATGGTTGAATCGAGCCATAGGACTTGTCTTGTTTTCGAAATAGATTCAAATAGGATTCCGTCTCACACCTATAGAGAATTGAGGCCCCAATGAACTTTATAGTAATGTGGGACCGGTTAACTGGTATCATACTAAACTCCACGAAAGTATGCCAGAGCCTAGAATCGAACATAAACTGTGAACCAGGGTTCCAAAACACTTTCTGCACCTGGTTGCATCATCATAATATCCTTTCTTATTGTGGAAGCAAAGTTTCAATGGTATCAAACCAGGGGGTAGGAAACCGGCATTGAAAGATAATATCCCAGCAAAAGAGGCCAATGTTATCAAATGAGCGATCTTGTTCGCACAGAATTAGCATTTAAAATGTTACCTTGAAGACATTTTATTGTTATTGCAAGAGAGTTGCACGTCTTGCTATGCTAAGCATTGGCCGATTATCTCTCCTGATAGGCGGCTTAAGCGGCATGGAACCATGCGCGACCCGAAACATAAACACTTAAAAGCCAACATGAAATACTTTGTGTGTTTTAACTGGTGCTTCGTAAAATGATAAAAGGTCAAACCTGTTGCGTTCTGTCCGCCGGGTTCATCATCACCGCTTCCCGAAAGCTGTTATCCACATAGGACGCCATTTTCATCGTCTTGGAAGGGGACGGTGCGATTTAATCCTGTTCAAAATGTTAATTTAGCTCCAAAAAGACGGGAGGGGCAGAAAGATAAAGAAAGGCCTCCACCTCTTCCTCCAGGATCCGAGAGCCACTTGGCCGTCTGCCCGAAGAGACGAGTGGGGCTGGAGGCTTTGGGAGTGCCCCGGAGCCCCAGGCCCAAGGACCCTGCTTAAACCCCCGGTACAAACACTATCCCCTCGGCGTGGACTCCTGGCTTCAGCCCGGTACTGGACCGAGCGACAACCGAGAATCGCCAAACTTGCTCTCGACTAAGCTCGCCTCCCCTTTTATGTACTGTTCACCGCCATTCTGCTCGTTGCTACAAAAAAAAAAAAGACAAAAAAGGAGGGGGAGTGGGGCCAGAAAGACTAACCCGCCGACAATAACGCGGTGCCCATTTTTCCCCCTCTATTTTTCTTAAGAGGCCAAGCCACTCACGGACGAAACATGGTGCTCCGCTTACGGACTCTCAGAAAAGTGCGGTGCGCGTTAGCTCCACCGCCGCTCCCACTGTGCTGATCTGTTATATGCCACCATGGTGACTGAATGGTGGCAGCGGCAGCAAGAAAGAAGTCAAACACCGTGACTTGTTCCTGCACGTATTTTCGAAATAAACTTAGCGGGAGGTACGTGTTTGAGCTCACAAGAATAATAAGATGCAAATACATCATGCTGGTTTTTAAATACACCAAATGTCGTTATTTTAACCACATGTGGAGGATTTTTAACTCGGTAACATGGAACGTTTTGGCCTTTTTTTCTTTTACTCTGAAGGAAACTTTCGTCATTTTCCGTCTTGGGGTACGTTGGTCGTCGTCTTACCGCTGACTTTACACGTGTGGAACCCTGACTGATTGCGGCCGCGTCAAAGCGTGAGATAACATTTCGAGCCATTCCGGTAACAACTTTACAATATAAACTACCAGTACTACGCGTATTATTAAGTCTTACATTAATACATACAAGTACATAGTACAAGTATTATTATTCATCTTCCAAATAGATAATATGTTTATAGTGTTCAAGAACAGAGAATTATTTTGGAACTATGTAGAAGTCAAGGAAGTTTTGTACTTCAAGAACCTTACGTGATGTCTACTGTACTTCAATAATGATGTAACTAATGCATACTTATATTGTGCCTCGGATCGACTCTGTTACAGAAAGATGGGAAATTACTGCTATAATTTTTAATATTACAGTTATATCATTTCTATTCGTGGAGTCAACGTTGGGTTTATATAATTTACTTTGAAAGAAACCTCCGGTAACTTCCCGTTTGGCAGACGGCGATCTTTCTGCCAACCTCACACAGATGAGTGTCACGGGGAGGCCCATAGACGAGTCCATGTAGCAAGACAGAAGAGGGGTGCGGCTCTAAGTAGGAAAAACGATGCTTTAGCTCAATCTAGTGGCAAGATATGGAACAAATGATAGTTTTATATTTATTTCTGTGTTCTGTGATCAAGTAAACACGCGCCTCTTGTTGTTTAATCGTTTAAAAATGCACTTTGAAGATAATTGTGTATTTATACGTCATTTACTGGTCATCAATGGTGCTTTATTACGTTTACTAATTTTGACAAAGTTCTGCCCTCCCTCCCCTCGTCACAAAGTAAATGAGGCCATCAGCAGTTCGGTTCCCATGCCAACCGATCATGACCCATGGTCACAGAGGAGCGGGGCCCAGTCCTGCGCCTGACAGAAACGTCCCGAGGAGGACATCATGCAAAACTGCAAAGAATCTGCAGGACAAAGAATTATTTTTACAGGTAAGACAGAGCTGTCATTAAGCTTCAATAAAACCATCTTATTAGAAGTAGTTATGGTGGTATAGTAGTAGTAGTATAAAAGCATAAGATGATATTTAACACAACTTCAATCATTTTGGCTGCCTAGACTGTATTAATTTATTAGATCTAATTTGTTCATTCAAGAATGAACAGTTATTTGTCAGCATTTTTTCCCCCAAAACATTCAACCATTTTTTAAGTCTTGATTTTTTTTCTGCTGTGCTCAGAAGAACCCTGACGACATTCAAGTAACTTGTATTAATTGGTGTATTTTTTTCCTCACATACTCATTAAGGGCCGGATGGTATCGGTGACTACCGCCCGAGGTTCAATCAGTCCCCATATGTGGGAGTGGGCGCATTGTCCCCTGGGGCCACAAGCAACCTGTCTTACCTGTGGAGGGCAGCCCCGGATGCGCCCCCACCTTTACCCAAGAATGGCTACGTGGGCGAAGTGGGTTGGTGCTGGCAGTACAATTCAATGTTGAACCACAACACACTACGCAGTGGCCTGCAAATTAGGGTAAAACTTCAGAAATGATTAATTAAATACTAATTACAATACATAACTCAAATTAATTATACCAAGTTGACAGTATTTTTATTTGTTTACACGTGTTGCTAAATTCTTTTTTGAGGGGCATGCTTAATTTTAAGTCTGTCAATGTAAAATATATTTTTTTTAAATCAATTTTCTTTCAGAAAAGCATCACACGAATGGAAGTAGAGGAGCAAGCAAGCTACAAGTTTTTGCAGCAATCGTAAGTCAACAAAGACCGTGTGTTTATTCGGCCACGGCTGTGCAGAATCACATGACGCATGCCAAATGCTATGGCAGTGTTGAGTGTCTTGTGTTGTTAGCTCAACTCATCCATAATGCAACACTACACTTTGGCATCCACACATGCGCAGAGCATCAGATAAGAATACCGCAGCGGATAACCATGTTTCCTCCTTCAGCGAGATCGAGTCATTTTTAAGATTTAGCAGTTTTGAATGAGGTTGGGAGCAATAAATCAGAAGCTTCTTTGCAGTCAAGTGGAGCTGATGGCCTGTCAAAATGGATATCGTGATGAATTTTTGTTGTGTATTTATCCTCAAGGGTTTGAAAAGATTTAAAAATGAGGAAAATTATTAAATCAGACAGCACTATCTGAACATGTTTAATGGAAATCTGAAAATAAGGAAAAACACATTTATAAAAAAATGCTTGAAAAACAACAGCATGCCAATTGAATGGAAACATGTTTGAGAATCATTAAGTGTTTTTGTTGATTTTTTCTTTTGTTTTTATATCCAGATTCATATACAAACGGGCCATATAAAAGAGAAATTTTTCATTTTATATTTTAAATTCAACATGTAAAATCCCATTTAATCTTTTTTATTTTTATTTTATTTTCCTGATGCCAGAGAGAAGATGACCGCTAAGCAGAAAACTCAAAACAGAGACTGGCAGTAAAATGGCAAGCAGGACCAGACACTGGATGATTAAAATTAAATACTACTAATGTTCTTTTCCTTTAACACCAAAATATAGAGACACATGGCCCAGTTTGATGGCTCATTTTATGATAAAAGTGTTAATTCAGGACAGAGGGGACTTCTTATGTATATAGAAACATGTCTATTTCTGTGGACATTGTTATCATACTGTATGTACATATACCATACTGTACAACCACATCACGATTGTGTGACGCCTTCAAAATAAAGTTGTGATGGGCTGAAAACCCGACTAGCTCTTATTTTGATGGATCATACCAAATCTGCCACTTCCGGAGTACTTCCAAAACTTTCCCTCTTCCCGTCACACCGGCCGGCCGCCGTGTAACTAGCTTAGCATAGGCTAACGGTTCAATAGTGTTGCAAAATGTCTCACCCAGTGCCCACCAACAAGCCGTCCAATCCTGAAAACCCTCGCGTTTTCCTCGACGTTGACATTGGCGGTACTAGAGGTAAGAAGACCCATACAATTTAATATAAAATGGTAGTAAGTATCGTAGTTACCGCTAGCCTTGTTAGCTTAGCTGGCTCGTGCTCAATCGGATAAACTTGATTGTTCGTGTTAATGTGCCAACGGATTTATTTTAAATTGACTAAGTGTGCATATCAATGTTTGCATATGGCTTGCATACGGTATGTGTGTAATATTCCACTCCATGCACATGATTTGAATTTGGAGAGGCGGAATGCGCGCCATTCATTTCCTTCCTAAATGCAGAACACTAGCGCAAGGTGCGCACTCGCACAGTTTTGGGCTCACTCTAAATAACTAATAAAGAACGTCACATTTGAGCAACGCTCTGAGCAGTGTGACCTCAGAGGTACTATGTCCACCCTATGTACTGTCAGAGATGGTGTTAAACTGATGTTCAGGTATTAACAAGCACGTATTATTTTATAACTATACACTCCACAGCTTGTCGAAGGAGGTCAAATACAATAAATGCACTGCAAATATGGCCTCGTCCATAAATAATAAACATGTTTAGATTAATACCTCACAAATGGAGCTCTTGTACTGAAGTGCATGTTTTTTGTTGTTTTTCCTTAGCTGGCCGAATTGTTTTGGAGCTGTTTGTTGACGTCACTCCCAAGACGGCTGAGAACTTCCGAGCCCTCTGCACTGGAGAAAAAGGCCTGGGGAAAACCACAGGGAAACCTCTGCACTTCAAAGGCTGCCCCTTCCACAGGAGTACGTGGCGTTACCGTGTTCAACATCCTGTCTTGGATGACTGTGCTTTTACTATTGAACTAAGTTGACTTTTCTCAACAGTTGTTAAGAAGTTCATGATCCAGGGAGGTGACTTCTCCAACCAGGACGGCACGGGTGGTGAGAGCATCTACGGGGAGAAGTTTGAGGATGAAAACTTTCACTACAAGGTAATAGAGACAACGCTGGTCTTTGTCCGCAAAACCACAAATTCTACACAGCTTAACAGCATCTGTTCATGTTTTGTTTATAATGTATTGTTTTTTTTCATTGTTGTAATTCTCAGTTTGTAATTTTCTTGAGCGCATTGCACACAGCAACCAAATCAATAGCTTGAGTTTTGTTTTAAAAACAAAAAAAAGGGGGCAGTAATTCATCAGATGGAATAAAAGCGGCCTCATTGTGTGCATGTTGTTGTCAGCACGACCAAGTGGGCCTGCTGAGCATGGCCAACGCAGGGCCCAACACCAACGGCTCGCAATTTTTCATCACCACGGTGCCCACGCCACATCTGGATGGCAAGCATGTGGTCTTTGGACAAGTGCTCAAGGGGATGGGCGTGGTTAAAAAGCTCGAGGCGATCGACGCCCAAGACAGCACTCCTCTTAAGGTAAAGAAAGAACAGCGGCACACCTTTGAGAGTGAGACCATCGCAAAATGTCTGAGAAGCGACCCAACACTTTTCTTCTTTCAGCCTTGCGTGATTGCTGACTGTGGCGACCACAAGGACGGCGACAGCTGGGGCGTTGCTACCTGTGACGGCACGGGAGATGCCCACCATGACTTCCCAGAGGACTCAGATGTTGACTTTAAGGATGTACGTCTGCTTTTTTCCCTTATTTTGTCTGAACATTCACACACACACACACACACTTTGACTTTTAAATGTATTAAATTGCTGCACAAGCATGGAGCATATATGTATGTTAATACCATAAATCAAAATGGTGCACTTTGCTGATTCTAATTTCCTCAAAATTGATTATTTTCAACCGTTTTCCACCCACAGGTGGACAAAGTTGTGTCAGTGGCCGAGGACATTAAGAAAGTTGGAAACACCCTTTTTAAGAGTCAAGACTGGAATGCTGCTGTCGTCAAATACAGCAAAGCTCTCAGGTTTCTCAAGTTAAATAACCAACCACTTGTATTATGATTCCAGAAGACAACAACATGGCATCTTGTCCATGCCTTTTTCTACAGGTATTTGGAAACGTGTGGCGAGCTTTTGGAGGATGAGGGTGAGGAGTCTCCGGCGCAAAAGAAGCTGGTGCCCGCTGTGCTCAGCTGTTACCTCAACACGGCTGCCTGCAAGTTAAAGCTGCAAATGTGGCAGGAGGCCATGGACAGCTGCAACGAGGTTTGGCGTTGACAGACTTAGCCACTAGGTGGTGATACTACGCTATAAGTATGCTCAATCGTCTCAATTTTTCTTTGTAGGCTCTGGAGCTGGACAAAGGCAACACCAAGGCATTTTTCCGCAGGGCTCAGGCCTGGCAGGGTCTCAAAGAGTATGGCCAAGCCATGGTAACATATTTGATACTTCAAACCTCCAAATTGTCTGGAACCAAATTGGTTTGTGCTAAAACCTCCATTTTATTTGCAGTCTGATCTGAAGACAGCTCAGGGAATAGCGCCAGAAGACAAAGGTGAGTGTTTGTCTTTGTTGACAAACTGCAAAATAAGCATGCCAGATCGAACGCAGCAGTTGTAATAATAATTAGGTCTGCGCCATATTTACACCAAGCCCTCTGATTGACCCTACTTAATGAGCCAGGCAGCACTAATTTAACATTTTCAAAGATAGACATTTGATGGTCTATGCACCTCCTGTGCAGGCCTACCATATTTACAATTCTGACACCCCGAATCCATCATGTTCACTCCATGGTCTGCGCATCTCTAATGCAGCCGATTCACATTCACAACAGCAAAGTGAAAAATATAGAGCGTGACTACCATCCTCAATTACTCATACTTGTTAACTTTCTCCGGCAGCCATCAGCAATGAGATGAAGCGTGTGCAGCTCCAAGTCCAGCAGGAGAAGGAAAGAGAGAAGAAAATCTACGCCAAAATGTTTGCCTAAATCCTCCCCTTCGTTTAATCCGCCTCCTGATGTAACGAAGCTCAAGTCGTTTTTCTATACTGAATGGCAAATGTGGTCACCGTTTTGTCCTTGGAACGTATGACAAGATCCTCAGCGAGCGCACAACAGTCAACTAGTTTATTCACTGATGTGACATTATGTAAAGTACAACAAAATGTACCAGGAATAAATGTTAACTTATCAAAAATGCAATCCGCAAGTCCATATTTAATATACTTGAAGGCCACTACTATGCAAATATGTTGAAGCCTCACTTTTTTTGTGTGGTAGCGGTCGTGTCACATCATAAATAAAATCCGGGCTCTTTAAACATGATTTGTGTCCATACAGTACATACATAGATACACTACCAGTCAAAAGTTTGACCACACTTGTGATACAATGAGACAGCATATCCAAACTTTTGACAGTATAAAAGCAACAAGAGGCACATTTTTACTGGCGAGAGGCCCTGAATATTCTTTCGGTCGTGGTTCAAGTTTACCGTATTTTCCTGAAACGGTGGCCGGGCCAGTGTTTACATTCCATTGTAGGCCGGTCCGCCTCCACCCTCGGGAACTACCCAGTTGATGTTCTGGCTGGGGTCCTTGATGTCGCACGTCTTACAGTGTACACAGTTCTGAGCGTTGATCTGCAGCCGCATGCCGTCGCCCGATTCCACGGGAACGTACTCGTACACGCCTGAGAAAAACGTGGGAAGCAAAGTATGGGATCAGGACATTTATTGTAACTATAAGATCTAATATACCACATTCATAGTATACATGTCTGTGCACCTTGAATATTTAATGGTCTTTGCGCTTCTCACTCGGACCCCAAGTTATTTCAGGGTCTGCGCACAGGATATTTACCTGCCGGGCAGAAGCGTTGTTCAGGCCCGTCGTAGATGGCGAGGTTCCTGTCGACAGGCACGTTGTCGTCCATGAGGGTAAGGTGCGCGGGCTGGTCCCCCTCGTGGTTGGTGCCGCTGAGCGCCACGGAGGAAAGCAGGTCAAAGCTGATCTTCCCATCAGGCTTGGGGTACTCGATGGGTGTGCAGTCTTTGGCTGGCTTCAGCTGGTCGGCGTCGCGGCCTGACGCGCACCCAAACCAGATAAGGCCATTCTGATAAGACGAGGTCGAACCATATTTCGGCAAATAGTGACTCACCGCAGTGTTTTAGTGTCCATGGCTCTTTGCCCCTCAGGATCCAGTAGAAGAGTCCTGTGTAGACCATGCCGCCATACAGGCCAAAGTAGTTGTGGAAGGACGGACGGATGTTCCTAACGGAGTGGAGCTCCTTCCACACCCACGATGCCTTCAGGGCCTCTGCGTACTCGGGAACATGCAGACCTAAAGGACCAAATTTCGACCCGCTGAAGAGTCTGTGCACTACTAATGTAACGTTTACATCTCGTGATCCTTGCACCTCTAACACACGTCACAATTAATGGTTTGCAACCCCTCAAATGTAGCACGGTGTACTGACATGAGCTTCAAATGGCCGGTGAACGTCCAATGTACCATATTAATAATATTCAATTGCCAATACATCAAATGTTGCTCTTCAACAGTCTGTGCGCCGCTATTGTATTTTGTACCTGCGGTCTCCGACCCGCCGTTTTCAGCCGCTGCCACCAATTGTGGGAAAATGGTCTCCGCTGCCAGCATGCCGCTCTTCATGGCCGTGTGCGTTCCTTTGATCTTTGGCACGTTCATAAAGCCGGGGCTGCAGCCGATCAGTAGGCCGCCCGGGAACGTCAGTTTGGGGACAGACTGCGCCCATCCCAGACAGGGCAGACAACAATATTTTTAGTTTCCTAAATTGCCTGAGGGCAGGTCATAAAGTTGAAGTTTGATGAGAAAATACAACACAAAAACAGTTTGTTCACCATTTTGCAAATCAAGCCCACATCTTTCAAAGATAATCTTGTCATCAGGTCAGGCAGTTTCACTGATCAACATTGAAGTTAGTTTAGTAAGCCCCGACATGAGTTTTCACAATCAACACAAAAATGTGCTGTCAATCTTAATGGGATGTGCAAAAAGTCTTCAGGCCTGCAATTGAACCGCTATTTGGTGTGAAGAGGCCATTTTGGGCAAATTCCAGCACATGTTCTTTAACAAACCCAACGAAAGAATTAAAAAATGAGCCACGACTCGAAGCAATTATCTTCGACTGTTTTGCGCCAATGTCGTTCAACATGGTTACCGCGACAACATTTGAAGATCATTTTGAATTACAGCAATGAAAAAGTTTATGATCAGTCTTGTGTGTCCATGAATTTCTTCTATAGCTCAAACCTTACCTGGAAGCCACCCTCGTTCAGGGCGCGGGCTCCGTACGCGATCCTGTTGCCTCCCTCCAGTGTGGGGGCGACAAAAGGATGATGCTTCCATCGCTGGAACTCCCGGAAGGGGTTCAGGTAAGGGTTGGAGTAGTCCAGACCCACCTGTGTGCAACCAACATGACCATTTCATAGGTATTGTTTGACTTCATAAAAAAATGTACACCAATTGCAACTCACCACAAAGCCCAGAGCCACCAGGGGCTCGCCTTCGTTGAGGTGATACAGGAAGGATCCGCCGTACGTGTTCCTGTTGAGAGGCCAGCCCACCGAATGCTCCACTCGGCCCGGACGCCACTTCTTCTCATCGATGCTCCACACCTCAAATCAACGCAAAATAATCATCATGCAAAGGACTTACATGTTGCAGTCCGTGCGTATGCGTAGCACAATGCATTCGTTGCAAAGTCAGTGAATTAGGCGCGAGGTGTTCACTGGTGTGAAAAGGGACCACATTACAATATGTCTTTCAGCATACTACATGCCTCCTTAGTAACAGTTTGGTGTTGCACTCCAGTTAGTTGATATTGCAATAAAAAGTGCTGCATTGCATCACTCAAATACTGACGATAGCCACAGTTTCTATCACCAAGTTTTGCGGAAGCGGACCTCGCAATTTAAACTAAACTGTGAATGGCAGTTACTGCACGGACGAGATTATTACACTACGAGACCTTTAAGGCGCCGAGGTGTCGGTTACCTCCTTGAGACCGATGGCGTACGTCTGCGGCTCGCAGTTTTCCCGCAGGTTGAAGCGCTTGTAGAGCTGCTTGGCGAGATGGCCGTGACATCCCTCTCCAAACAACGTCACCTTCGCGTGGAGCTCCATCCCCCGCTCAAAGATGTCCTGGACACAGATGCTCATTGGCCGCAAATTCCTTACATAGCCAATAGAATTTGGCGTGTGCTTGTAGGGTACCTTCGGTGAACCGTCTTTGGCGATGCCGACGTCGTTGGTGGCTATTCCTTTGACGCTTCCGTCTTCATGGAACAAAACCTTCACAGCACAAGAGACACAAAGTGAACAAATATGACAAACCTACAGACAGAACAGGATGACATGATATCAAACGGATTGCTATATTTCATTCAAAATGTCAAAAGCGTGACCTCGGAGGCGGCATAACCGGGATACAACTCCACCCCGAGCTCCTCGGCCTGCTCGCCCAGCCAGCGGACAAAGTTGCCCAGTCGCACTATGTAGTTGCCATGATTCCTCATGGGCAGACCTGTCTCACACACACCAATCCATTTAGACTCTTATCGTGACACAATTGATACAGAGCATATATGCCACCGACCAACAGTACCTGGCAACATGGGCACGGGGATCCTGTGCTTCTCTGTCAAAATGTTGAAGATATCCTCCGTCACTGGCGTGTTGAGCGGAGCCTGAGGCAAGAAAGAGAGGAGACACATTGGTATCTAACTTAAGATGATGATCGTATGCAAGTACAGGCACGGCTCCGAGTCAATACACAAGTGAGGAAACATTCATTCAGTTCATTTTTGGGCGGATTTAACTCAAGGATGGCCCCCACCAGACAGACAGACAGAAACCTTATTTTACAATATGTTGGCGAAAAGTAAAAAAATGACGCAATAAAAATGTTACAATAGAGTATTAGTATTTTTATTCATGCTTTCATCTCATTCATTAGCCTGGGTATGGTATGCAACTAGCATTAGTTCTTCAAAACAGGCTTTCAAGCAGGGTTACAAACTAAGGTTCCGTTTAGAAAATGGGGTTTCAAGACTGTTCTCAAATAAGCAACATGTGATCTGCGCAAGCAGACTTCCAATGGCAGCAGAGGTGTTTCCAATCAAACTTGGAAAAGCCTCCGATGCTTCAAGCTGCAAGAAAGAGTAAAGTCGGCGTCAGAAGCTCACCCCTCGTTCCTTCCAATCGGGGAAGAGTTCGTGGAGCGCGCTGGGCTCCAGGCAGGCCCCCGACAGCGTGTGCTCCCCCATTTGAGAAGCCTTCTCCACCAGGCACACGCGCAGCTCCTTCTCCTGCTCGTTAGCTAGCTGCTTGAGGCGAATGGCGGCCGACAGACCGGCGGGACCCCCTCCCACGATCACCACGTCCGCCTCGTCCGCGAACCTTTCCATTTCCACGCCTGAGGAAAACCCACTTGTCACTGACGGCTCTCGCATCGCATATGCAGAATGACTGACAGCTCATTACACTGGCTTCACCGCAGGCTTGTGTTAAATAACGATATGGACTGCGACACTGGGATAAACCTGGGATGTCTGCAAAGCTCAGGAAACGTTTTGGAATAAAATAGTCTTTCCAGTCTACTATACAGAAACCTGTAGAAATGGTTCACAGAATCAAGCTCCTCCTATGGCCATTTTTGACCTCGAGCTTGCTGTGGAGGAATGAAAAAGTGGATACACAACACACACACACACACCTTTTTTGTGCGATATTACTTTTGGAAAAATAAGTACAGAGGGCAGTGTGTATTGACAGAGTAACCGCAACTTCCACCCCACCAGCAATTCATTCTTTCACCACAATACACACGTTGATGGACCCAGCCTCCGCTGTACACACTTCTCACAGGACCCATACAAAGTAACTGACCTTCCCATCTTGGATCTTTGTCCCGAGGGTGTACGGTGTAGTGTGTTGTGATGCGAGGCGCAGACGCCGAGGAGCAGCTCCGTCTGTGTAATGTCGTGTACAGCTGAGGTGACGTGTGCTCTCCCTGCACCGTCTTCAAAGCCCTGATACACCTGTGGGCTGTAGGAAGAGGACAACAGTTAAGAGCACATCAAGCTGCTTGATGAAAGGACCAGGCGTAGCCATTTTATCATCAAGGGTCATTTTTGAAGTCGGAAAGTCCTCTGAGGGCAGTGCATCAAAAAAACAAGAGTACGACGCAGGTATCCAATAACAACCAATTCCAAAACAGACCTTGGATAATTATACACGATTGTGTGATAAAATACTAGACAGGGCGTTGGCCCGACCTCTTGAGCAAGAGCATTCCCAGGAACCCCCCCCCCCCACACACGCACACATACAGACATACACACAAACACTCTCAAACGATTGTTGATGATAGGGCATGAAGATATTCCAAGGGATCCGCAAAATGTGAGTTAGGAAAATCTTTTTGGGGCTGTAGAGATCACTCCGTGGACCAAGCATCACAGTGAAGTATGCTATGGAGGTTCTTTCTAACATTTTGATCACATTGGGAAAAAGTCCAAGTGCTAAAAATACATGCGAGTTCATATGTGACGATAAAACCCATAAAAGGGATAACCTGACTTAAACATCTCACAGGTTAAATATTAACTTTGGAGTTGAGTTAAAAAAAACGTGTGATTGTGAACGTGTTTACAACACTGAGCACAAAGTCGTAAATTTAAAAAATATAGGAATGACCAATACTGTATGACTTGACATATGACTTGCTTGAAAATTAGAGGAAGCGCCCCCCCCTCCACTTGTTTACCTTTTACTAGTAGCATGGGACCTGCTAGAAAATAAACAAGTTGCACTTGGAAATATGCGAGTTACTTTCTATCTTTAGATAACACATCCCACAATCTCAAGCAATGCATTTGATAACTGAGCAGGTGCAACATTGCAAAACACAAACTTTGTACTGGCCTATTATTTTTTTGTTTGAAAAAAATACAAACCCCTGCCAACAAGCGAATTATTTTATTGTTGACATACCATATTAAAAGGCAACAACGAGTATACGTGATATATGTAAGCAAAGTTGATGACCCATATTCCAAATGAACTTTACCCTACATTTTAGCATGGTGCTAAAATACATGCTAATGCTAGCACATACTGCAGCATTTCTGTGCGCGTCACACACAAGGACATAACTTTAAATAAATATTACATACAAGAGAGCGATTTAAGCTTCTAAAATATGCCTTCGTTTCACGTCTCTGTGAATTAGCAAAGGATTTATTAAGTTTGCAGCTAGCCCGACGTACCTTTACTCGAGTATCTGCTAGCTGGGAACATCTCGCCACAGCTGGTGACTTTCTGCTACTGTTTTCTCTTCGAGGGCACGAGAAGCCTCTGTTGTCTCGGAGTGACCGACAAGTAAATTACGTAAGCGGGTACGATTGACACGTTTTAACCTTAAGGATAGCTTGTCTCATAATACTGCCATTGGGGAGGAGTGGGGGCACGACGCGAATGAACCGCGCATGCGCACATCTATAACTTTACAAAACCGAGCCTGCTTGAACCGAGTTGTGGGGTCTTCCTGTGTTCTGAGCTTCACGTAGTCCTTAAAACATATAACGTTCTGTGATCATTTTTAAAATGCATTAAATATTGCGTTTATATCTCATTAGCATTTCCTAAATGTATTCAGGACCCAAAGATTTTAGACCAGTAGAATGGTCAAATCCGTTCTCCGGTTGACTGTGAGCCAGAGTAAAACCTAAGTACTCAAGTGATATGTTCTGATCACTTTGTACTTGTCAGAGCCCAAGTTGCATTGTTCCAAATGTGCTGCAGCTATTTGATGTTCTTTTGAAGGAGTCCAGTCAGAAGACAATTGCAATCATCAAGTCTACAAGATATATATATATATATATGCAAAAAGTGTAATTACAGACAAGTAAACTGTATCCAACTGGTAGGCGAATGTATTTTTCAGAATTTTGCAGCCTCATTTTGTATATTTGATGATTTTCACATTCGTTCAAATTTTGCAGCCTTCTTAACAAGTGGTTGGAGGTTGCTGGTGTTTTTTGCTTGACCATAGTTTTTGTAAATTCCTATCGTTGACTGCAGAGCCGGTTCAGACCTCCAGGGGGCCCTACGCAAAAATATGTCAAGAGACCAATTTTTATTCATTTAATTTGTCACAGAACAGACAACAATTAAAGCCACGATACACATCAAATAAATCCATCAACAATCGCCACAGACATTAATTCAAGAACTAGCAGAGAAACAGTCATAGAGTAAAATGCTGAGCCTCATACACAAGGAAAAATCAGCAACAAATGTTTATATTTACAAAGTCTGCCGAGAAAATGATTTCCATTGGAATTCATATAACACAGTGTGCTAAGAGCAAAGCATCCAATGCAAAAATATGTTGTCATGATCCACAGCCAAAGCCCAGTCCAGCTGGGGAATGTAACCAAAAATCCCATAAAATCCTATTAAAACATTTTGAAAGCATGACCAAGCAATGCAATGAAATCTGTAGAAAAATAACCATACCTGCTGGAGTGTTACTTAAACTAGATTATTCACTATTTTGTAACTAAGGAGTTGACTTTCACTTTAAGTTAAATTAAAAGTTGTGTTTTGTGCATCTTCAGATTTGTCGCTAGCAAATTATCGAATTACATTTTATACGATGACACCGCATTTAATTCAAAATACATGACCTCGCTCTATCAGTGATTTGAGGTAATCCCTGAAAGCTTGAGGAAAATTGATTAACCAACATAGCGAGTCACCAAAACATCATTTCTCATTTCGTTTTAATTTGACAAGATGTATTAATCAATTTGGACGAGCAGTTTATTATGAAGTAAATTGAGCACACTGCATTTTAAACACAACTGAAATGAACAGACATACGTATATATAAAATGTCACTTTCTGAGTTCCTTCAAGGCCGCTGTGGAAGCATTCCAACAAGCCGAGGTAGCTGCTGCTTGAGTTGCAAAACAACAAAGAAATTGATTATATTAACAATAAATGTAAAAATCAGTCAGAGTCGGAATGGAATTTGCCGGAGGCTAAGATATGTAAGATGTAATTTCATTTGACATTTTTTGTCTTTTCCTGCAACACTTGCAGGTGGCCAGGTGTGTCTTGCTACATGAGCACATTGGTAATGTTAATGTTCCTATGCTGGTTAATGAGTGTGACCCACTAAATATATTCAAAACTAATGCAAAGAAAAATATATAATGAAGAAAAGAAAATAGAAAAGAAAATAATGAGGCCATAACCTCGTTTTTAAAAACATTTTAAATAAATATATAATTTAACTGGAATCATTTTGACCCCTAAAATAACACACGGGTTAAACCATTGCCTGTACAGTTATTGGGGGTTTTATGAATCTGGAAGTAATCTACTCATTTTATTTGCCTATTGTAACTTACAAAGCCCCTAAAGTGTAATATTGTGAGTGAGCGCAAAGTATTTGTTCTTCTTTCTAATCACCTAGTAGAAACCTGTATGCGGATGCTTTTGATTAAAAAAAAATAAATCCTCCAATTTTGTCTTGTAACTTTGATTCCAAAACAAAATACAGCCAGGTCAAATTCAGCGACCACAGGCGATGGTGGACATCTTGATTGAGTTACTTTGCTTTTCTTAGCTTCATTTTTATTGCCCAAACCCAAATCCGTACAACCAAGGCCACAGTGAAATTGATTAGAAATAATCCTGAAAAGAAAGCCTGAAAGATTGGTACATAGAGTGAAAGTGGATGAGTTTAAATGACTTGGGGTCAACTGTCCAAAGTAATGGAAAGTGTGGCAGAAAGGTGGAGGAGAGAGTGCTGGCAGATGGAGTGGGTGGAGAAATGTGGCAGGAGTAATCTGCAAGGATGAAGGGGAAAGTCTACAAGGCAGTAGTGCGACCAGCTATGTTGTGTGGCTTAGAGACGGACAGTATTAGGAATGAACATATCAGAGGAACAGCTCAGGTGGGACAGTTTGGAGACAAAGTCAGAGAGATGAGAATGAGATGGCTTGGACGTGTGCTTAGGAGAAGTCAAAGTCAAAGTCAGCTTTATTGTCAATCCCTTCATATGTCGAGACACACAAAGAAACCGAAATTCCGTTTCCTCTATCCCACGGTGACGAGACATACAAGTAGACGACACAAAATAAAAAGAGGGAGGCCAAAGAGGAAATTTATGGATGTGGTGAGGGAGGACATACAGGTGGCTGGCGTGACAGAGGAAGATACAGAGGATAGATAGAGTGCGATGGAAACGACTGATCTGCTGTGCCGAAAGAAGAAGATTAAAAAGACCATAAAACGACGAAGCATGAACTAGCTGTGCTGTGATAGGAGTCTCTAAAAAGACTCATGCTGGCTATCACACTGCTTTTTTCCCTGATGTTTTGCTGACTTGCTGTCATGTGTTGAAGGTACCAACGTAGGATGTGTTGTTCAAGTCAACTTGCAAATTTGCCACATAATCAAGATTGCTCAAACTTGGTCGAGGTCAGCGCCCAACCAGTTCATTTCCAATCGAGCGCACCGCCGCTGACTCCGTAGCGGATTCACACGGGAACGCCAGTGTCATTTTCTACGTGGTTGACTAGCTTGGCGGGGTTGGCCTCGGTCCCATCCCTATGACGTCCCTCCGCTGGGCTTGAGTCCTGCAGTGGCCACATTTCCTGCCAGGTGAGCGAGGGCTGATGGATGGGGTGACTTGCTACCACTGGCCTCCGCTGCCTATAGTTGGCCCACACCTGCATCAGGGTCTCCTTGAAGGGACGGGTGGTCAGGGTGTAAAGGATGGGGTTAAGGGCACTGTTGATGGGCAGGATGAATATGACCACCCATGAGGTAATCGTGCCTACAGGGGCAAAAGGAAGGAGGTGGCACAAAAGGCTAATTAGGGATTACAAATATGGACTTATCTATCGCCCCATGTGGTCATTATGCCGTTTGCTTTGGAGCATACCTTTAATTAGGCACTTCACTCAAAAGCAATTTGGCCACATAATGAATCCACCACATCCCAATAGGGGTTCTCATTAGGAAGCATGCCAGGTAATAAATTAGCACTCCAGTTTACACCCCTAACCCATGCAAACACACTAAAAGTGGCTCTTGAAAGGAACTGAGGTCCTTTAGGACACTGAAGGCACACATCTGCAAAACAGCACTTACACTAATCCTTACAACGCATAACCCTAACACCACGCACAACACTTACCCTTCAAAAAAATAAAAACTTACTTGTACCCTTACAACCATAACCATTAAAACCTCAAATTATTGTTAAACCCAAACAATATCTCCTAAGGCCATTCAAGCAATCCTTAAAAATCCTCCTCTAACCTAACATGAATGCTGAACACCGCAACCTTTAGAAAAAAAACAAAAAACAAAACTATGTAGTACCCTTTAATTCCTAAAACTGCGGTATACTATACCGGGAATCTCCACCTGCAGCAAGGACAGTATCTTGAGGACGAAAATGGGGATCCAGCAAAGCGAGTCGGTCATGACGATGGAGAAGAAGCGTTTGGCGATGGTCACCTCCTTCTTGATGTGGTTGCTGTACTTGGTGGTCTGCGTACCCGTGCGCTGGATGTTGTAGAACATGCTGGCGTATGACAGCACGATGATCAGGAATGCTACAAGGTTCAAACCTGTAGGGGGCAGTACAGAGAGAGACACCCCATAAAATCACAAGTGATCACAGTCAAATCTTATATGACCGTCAACCGTCAATGAACCTTAACACCAACCCTTGAACTCCAACTCCTACCTCTAAGCACACTCACCCAGGAAGATGACGATGGAGTAAACGTGTGCCCAGAGCGTCTCGGGCTGCTCCGAGTGCAGTGGGAAGCACACACCGTTGGTACCATAGAAGTTCCGGAAAAGCCCCTTGAAGGCCAGGGGCAGGAATGCCACCATGAAGCCGAACACCCAGATGCCCAGGAGCACCGTCACGGTACGGCGCCAACCTGGCGTCAGGTAACGGAAGGGGTACACGATGCAGATGTACTTCTCCAGAGTCAGGTAAGTGAGCAGCAGGACCGACACCTCGGTGGACAGCATGGCCAGGGAGCCGATCACCTGGCACTGGCCGCTGTCCATCCAGGCCTGGGCGTGTCGGTTGTATTCGCCGCGGAACTTCAGGTCGTACGCCCCGATCATGAACAGGTAGACGCCCATCAACCCATCAGCGCCTGACAAGCGAATGTGGGATGAGTATTCACCAGTAATATCTAGCACGTAGTAGCATTCGTCATTCATTCGATTTATGCGATTCGAACGGTGCACGGAATGAGTCGCTTGCAAATGTGTTCAGGCCCACAACGGCGCAAACGCCCATTTCTTACTGCTTTGGTCTGTGAAAATAGCAAAAGAAAGAAGCGGGTTGGGGATTAATGCTATAATGTCAGATGTCAAACAAATTAGGAAGATCCTGTCTGAATTCAGACCAAAGGTTGTGTGGGGAATCAGTGTAGCAATTAAAGACGGAGCTCCTGGTATGTGACAAATACAATAACCATATTAAAAGTGCAAAGGGTCAGATATGTATGTAACAACACAAAGGAAACTAATTTCATGCAAAGCGCTGAAGGTAAAAAAGAGGATTTGAATGCAAGTGAGTGGTAAATGATATTGGATTGATGTAAGTCAGTAGCTTAAAGAAAGCCCTGTGCCCTTTTTGAATTTTTGCAGGCACGTCGTTGAAACTTGTGAAGAACGCCGTTATCAGCCAATTGATGGCTTTTCGCTGGCAACACACATCAAACCCGCATATGCCGTTTAATGTAGCAAGAAATGCCAAGGTAATAGGGTTTAAACCGGATGTGCTAATGCTGGCCCTTTTTTTCCTTCAAAGACAGTTTAGTTCTACCAGCGCTATCCACATGCTGCTTCACCTCAGAAGCAGGTCTGACTCTTTTATAGTCGTCTCGCAAGCTAATATCTACAAAGAAATGTAGCCCCCATAGTGAGTTTTATGTAGAAGCATGAACAATTGCCTAGCATGTTATTGTACAAGATGATACAAATATTTTGATGCAACAAAGGACACAGTTTTCTCTGAGAAATACTATGAAATCATTTCCGGAAGTCATCTTTGTGTATTTATTTGAAACAAATGACCACTATGACTTATGCCATTGTGCAACTGCTTCTGCAATTTAAGTGCAGAAAAACATGTATCCAATTGAAATCACAAGAATGCTGTGAATGTTGCAAACCACCTTCATGATTGAAATTGTCATTCTGTACAAATGCTACTGTGATTATGATTTTTATCCAGATGAGTTTGGCTTGCAACTGAAAAACAAAAAGGCTGAGACTGACAAGGAATTTGAATGGTAGACAATGACAAATGAGCTGTCAAATAAACCAGTGTAAATCCCACACAGGCTTGATCTCTTTCTGTGGGCACAAATGGCTAAGCGTGATGATAATCTGCAGTGAAAACATCTATTTTTGACTTTTATCGGGGGGGGAGGGCGATTCCATCCATCCATTTTCTGAACCGCTTCATCCTCATGAGGCGGTAATTTCCTGAACTGATGATTTTGTGATAAAACATCATTAAAGACCTCTTTGAAAAACCAATTGCTCAATATATATTCACTTAGCCCAAAATAAAAGAATATTAGCTTTAACCTGGGAGGAGAAAAAAAATCCATTTGTCCAAATTTTCCAAAAATGTATGTCTGCTGTTCTAATTGAATTCTTCCCTTCCACTCCCCATAAGATCAGATCTGGATCAAATGTCTTGTAGGTGATGAATAATCTGCCAAGAAGTGATTCCCTTTGTAACATATATAGAAATGAATATCTATAATTACGTAATATCCTTATATAACACAGCCTTATCATAATCCATAATTGACGTGGCAACTCACAGCAGAGGGAGATGATGCACATGGCGTGTAGCTTGTTCTCGGAGCGAATGTACGAGCGCATGCAGATGACAAAGATGTTGCCGAAGCAAGTGGTGGCCGAGACCACCCAGACGAAGACCCTCAGCACGATGTTGGCCAGCAGGTCTTCGAAAGACGAGATGCCGTCCGTGTTGGGCTTGCAGCTGCGCACGTGAGGCGCATAACCGCAGTACTGGAACTTTTTGAAGTAGCTGCCAAGCACATGCGCGCACACACGGGTTCTAGTTAATTACACAAAACATAAATAAACAATAATAATAAATTAAAAATAATTAGGCAGCCTGTTGTCGCAGTACATTAATTTCCTGTGGTGAGATTTTGAGTGATGTACTGGAAAGATTGAACATTTGCGTTTCAATTATTTTTCCTAATTTCAAACAATCATGGAGCAGTAGCTCAAAGAGGTCGCGGGCATTTAATTAATAACGTGTCTGGGAAATACTCTCGCTCAAATACCATTCAGTAAAGAATGTGGTGAACAAAATTTCATGCCACTTTGAATTTGTTGATGAGATAAAAAATTGTAAAATACTAACAAATTTATCTAAAACATTGTTTATAGGAGCCCTCAAGGACCTGAAGTGGTGACCCCGCGATTACATTGTCTTCCTACTCTCCCGATTGGTGGAAATGTTGTACAGATGAGCGAGTGAGAATGGCTTCAAACTCACATGTGGGTCAAGTATTTAAGAGGCTCGAACATTCGTCGTTGGATGTTGGCAATTTCGATGCCCTCGATGCTTCTGGAGAAAAGAAAAACACACGGGAACATGATTTAGAGACAAACAGATGCAAGCATCAATGTATTGAGTGTATTCCTGATTAGTTCAAAGTTTTCCTCATTGACAAAATAGCAATTTTATTTTAAAAATAAGGACTAATTTCTAAGTGACCCCAAACTTTTGAACTGTAGAAATGTGTGTGCGTGTGTGTGTTAGACAAAGCACAACACTCATACTCACAAGGACTTCAGTTTAAGTAGCTTGTCAAAGTGGTCCACCTGCAGCTCTCTGATGGGATTGTATGAAATGTTTCTGTAAAATAAAAGAAGGTCACCAGATCTAGCTAGTGGAAACATGTCCATAAAGGCTGAGAGACTTGAAAGGCATTTAAAATTTCACATTTCTAAGTTAAACAGGCCTTGGGTTGAATTATACTATTTAAGAATCCTTCAGATGGCTATGACTTTTTTTTGTGCGTATACTCATGATTGACATTACTACCAAATTTCAAGTTGCTAAGAAATTGTCTTTGACTGAGAGAATGTATTAGATAACACAATAAATACAGATAAAACTTACAGTTGAAGCAAATCCCCAAGAGGGAAGAAGAGATTAAGTGGGATCGTCATCAGTCTGTTGCTCGACAGATCCCTGTGTAAAAAAAACAAAAAAACATGTAACATCAAATAAATAATAAAACATTAAGAATATGTCTAATGACTATTAAAAGTCAAATTCTTACAACTCTCCAAGCTTTTGGAGGACCGAAAAGGCTTGCTCATGTATGTAGCTGATCCTGTTGCGCTGGAGAACCCTTAACAATAAAAACCATAAGGAGGATTTATCATAATAAATAAAAAAACAAACAATCATAGATAATATGAGTAAGAATACTTCCAATATAACAAATGTGTATAATAAAAATGTGCATTGAAGGATAACTGATGTAAATATGTACTTTAATTCATTAATAAAAAATATGTGCAATCGACTGAGTGTGAATTTTACACTTGTAAGCAAGTCAAGTCAAGTCAAGTCTATTTGTATCTGTAAATCCTATAATAACCACTAAAGCGTCTCAAGGCGCTTCAAAGGCCCACACATCATTAATTTTGAAATGTGCCCTAACGATGAACGTCAACATTACGTACAAGACTGTCAGCATACTGCAGGAGTAGAACGACACATTCTCCAAGGTCTCGATCAAGTTTCCCTCCAAATCCCTAAATAAAATAAATATAAATATGATGCACATATGAGTAAATACTGCATATAGTACGTAATATTCTCTCTCTCTCTCTCTCTCTGGGTTAGTAAATTGATTTTTTTTAAGGAATTTAACTGATGACACAATTGGCCACATGGCTTCATCCAACATTCATCTTATTGCATTTTCTGGTTTTGTGGCGGCTTAGCAAAAAAAGTCAATTTTCTACCCAACTTGCACCAGACAGTGTGATGATGACTTTTTGTACTTACAGCCAGTTGAGTCTGGCCATCTCACGACAAATGTCGTCTAGCTTTGTCAGAGTGTTGTTCAGCAAAGCCCTGTCAATCACAGTGAGGACACACATAATTCAATCCGTCACACAAAATGATGCTTTCAAGGGTCAGTACAAAAGAAAGGAACTCACAGCAAGACCAGTGAGTTGAGTCCTGAAAAAGCGTTGGACGAGATGTGATGGATGTTATTGTTCTCCAAGATCCTACAACACATAATTTGTCTGTCTGATTGTATCGTTGAGTGTTGAGAAAGCATTCCCTCCAGTGGAAGGGAATGAGTGCTATTCAACATTCAGCGGACATACAACCACTCCAGTTTATGCAGGTCCCTGAATACACCGGGCATCAGCATGGAAATGCGGTTGTAGTTCAGATATCTACATAAAAAAATACATCAAGAAATAATATAAGATCACATTTGAAATGTAAGCATTTTTGATGAAATCTCTGAGCTCTACTATACCATAGAAGCATGAACACTCCCTGCTTTTATTTTTGTTTGTCATCATTTATTAAGCCCTGCTGTTAATCTTTGAAATAAATGTGAAAACCACAATTAAAGGTGATTTTTTTTTTTTTTTCATTAACTCAAAGGTAGTGTTGTGGCGCGCAACGTATTGTAAATTAAATCAAAACTAGCCCTGGAGCCTCCTGCTTTTTTTTAATTCTCATCAGGATAGACACACATTTGTTTCGACAGCATTGAGGTCCCTCAAAAAAGGGTTTGCTTGTTAAAAGAATGAGAAATTCCTTAGATCAAGGCCAAAATGGCTGCTTCAAACAAAAATGACCAACTTTCTGTTCAAGTTCAGGCATGGGTCTTTGAGACATGTGCACTCAGAATGTCGAGACTATTATTTAAAAACTAAATGTTCATGTTTTTTCTGAAAGGGGGGGATGATGCTCACAAAAATGAAAACAATTAGACAAGACACGTTTGAAAATCTTGGGGATGTTTTGTTTTGTTTTTTCCTCTGAGAGGAGCTCTGGAATTCACCCTAAATAATTACTTTCAACCGGAATTGCAAACTTTCTGTTCAGTTTCTGACAGACTCCTCAAGACTTTTTTTGTGCATCTTTTCATAAATGACATGCCAACCCAATTTCGTCTCCATCAGTCAAACTGTCTAGGGTGGATTTTTATCTCAACTCTTCAGTCTTTAACAATGTCCCCGGAATTGTTTTTTCATGCGATACGATGAGTCTTACAGCCTGGTGAGATTGTACAGTCCTCTGAAAGCAGTTGGGCTGACATCTTCGATCTCATTGTGTTGCAGATATCTTAAGAAACACACACACAAACCAAAATACAAGATGTACGAGCACATTGGAGAAACTGCACAGTGTACAGTGTATCTGGAAAGTATTTTTTATATTACAGCCTCATTCCAAAATGGAATAAATTCATTCTTTTCAAGGTCTTGTGAAGGATTCTCACATATGAGAAGGAAAATATATGTCAATACTTATGCAAAAAATGTCATGATTGCGTGTAAAATATTCAGGGAAAATCAATCCATCACATTTTGGGATCTAACATAGAATGTGGAAAAAAAAAGAAACATTGTCTGTGAATGTTTAATGCTATTAGTTTTCTATCACGCAAATCCAGATGGTCTCGCTGTTTTGGCCTGAAATGGAACTGCCTGGAACAATTTTTGCGATGCATTAACGAGTGCAATGTAAAACTCACAGTTTCTGCAGGTTCTGGTAAATTAAGAAAGCGTTTGCTTTCAGCTTCTGCAGGTGGTTCCTCTGCAAGGACCTGATAACACGAGACATACGCACATCACTGTCGTCACAAATGTATACTGAAAGGTGATTTTATCAATATTTGATGGGTGGGTAACAACCAAAGTTAGATTTTAGAAGGCACATGTGGTCTTCAAAGCAATTAACAGCGAGCGCTCCTTACTCACATCATGGTGACGTTCACAGCCACCACTGGCACGTCGCGGAGCTGCGTGCCGTCACAGTCCAGCTCCAGATCCCGACACTGGCACAAGTCCGGAATGAGGCCAAGCACTGGTGGGAGGGAGAATTTGGGTCAGTGCAATCATAGGTGTGGTAAAGGAGGAGCCAGGGTTGTTAGCACTTATGGAGTCTTCAATGCATTTCAACGCAAACAAATATACAACAGTGTATTTTGAATTTAACAAAGCGAGGCGAAAAATAAAAAAGAGAACCCACGGCACATGTTGGACTTTGTTCTGTCACTGTGGTTCGGCATTCCAAAGTACTTGTCAAAGAGGTGCGGCCATCCGTTGTTATCTCCTGAGGAAGGATGAGAAACATTCCATCATTTTCAATTTTCAAAAAATGTCAAATGCTCTTTGGTGTCAAGTTCTCTAAGAACTGCATACGGGTCTTTGATGTTTACCAAATTTACATAAGATCTTTAAAACTGTTTCTTTTTCATGCAAAACTCATGTTAGGGTCTGTGAAGACTAATTTATCTTCTACGTTTACAAGCCCAGTTCAATAGAAGAGTCTTCTTTGTTGACAACTACATCGCGTAAGATTCTAAATGCTCTTTCGTGTCTTGAAACATGCAGAAAGAACTGTCTGAATACAAAATGATCTACCATATTGTATGGAGGGCAACTGTAGTTCAAGGTGAGCATCAATACAAATCACTGTCTGCTGTTATTTCGGCGGTGAGGACATCTTTTCTCTTCTTCTTGGCTTTTTTATCGAGTGTGTCACCCATCACGCCATTCACATTCATCAGGTGCCTGTCCTTCATTTCCTATCCGCCAACAATTAATCAAAGCCCAGAGCGGGGCGCTTCAATTTGATTTGTGCTTTGACCACAGGGACTCAATGCATGATGAGCGATTCAATAATGTGTTGGATTTTTTTTTTTTTCGAGATTCCAGATTGTCTTTAATGTTAAGAACACGGAAATTTGAAATTCTACATGTACAGTACTTTATTTCTTTTTGAAGAGGGGAGGTGCTGTGCCTGATACCCCCTCTCAGGTGGATCCTGAACCCTGCTGAACCCCTTGGAACAATCTTTCAAAAACCTTATTGAGCCAAGGAAAAAAAATTACATTTGAAAGATGTCACGGCGCTCCATCCAAAAAGTCACAAATTGTATATGTACGAACATTACGACAGTTTCATTTCAATTTGCTCCCAAACTCAGACATACTCCATTTGAAATGTGGGTCATTCTTCAAAAGCACTTTTCGATTGCTTTACTCTTTTGTGGTTCGTACAATTGCCTACGCTTTGACAAGAAAGGCATTTTTCCCAAAGAATGGATCTCCTTGAAGCGAGCCATCATAATGAGAAATGTGGAAAAACGCACAATGAGCGCAGGAATATTTCAAGAAGTGAACAAAACACTTTGCTCGCCACCGGGAATTTTGCATGTTTGATACAGCAATGGCATTACTTGTATAGATAACCCAAGACATGTTCTGTTTTTATTTTTTTTTCTCCATGATGCAAGGCATGAATAACCATAGCATCTAAAGATAATCTGAAGACAATGCGTTTGCCTCGCTAAAATTTCTTCCCTGGAGATGTAAAGGTTTTATCTCCTTATTTATCGCTGCGGGGATCTCAAAGCCCATGAAAATTGAATCTTGTGTACCAACATTCACATGCATACTAATGTATTTGTACTTCTTATGGCTGCAGATTACAAAGATGTGAAAGGCATGCAAATGTACTGAATAACGGAATTATTTTTGATGTGAACAAAAACATGTATGTCAGGTTCATTTGACGATTTTAAATGTTTTTTGAAATACTCAAACAAACTGCGTTTTCTTTTCTGCAAATGTACGGTACTCAGCAAAATCATTCAATTAGCAAAAAAAAAAGTATCTCGTGATTTTTAAAAACAATACAGTTGGTGAAGAGAAAGGTAAACACGCAATAATAATATTGGAGCTTGAACTCATGTAAACAATTAATTTAGTGCAACTGGATTTTTTTATTATTCTTTTAACTTTTTAATTATTTCAAGCACTCAGAAATTAGATTAGGTTGTCTGAATTACTTAATGCAAATGTGTAAAGGAACGTGTTCAGGTCAAATGTATTTCATTGCATTCTTACGCATGCACATAAATTAACATTCCCTAACATCCGTTTCGTGTAGCTAAGGTATTAACACTCTCGTTGATGGGGTGATAGCACTACGGGTATTTCTAACAATTAAATAATTTTATCCTGACAAACAAGTGATTCAATAAAATAATAATTTTAGACCTGGTGCCGCCACTTAGCAGGAAAATAATAATTAAAAGAACCCGCCTAAGAATAATGAAAAACACCAAACAAATTATAATCAAGCGTGAAGCGTGAAAAAACGGATCGGAATTTGTCAGTGCTGAATAGGCTGAAAAATAGGCTCCATTTGGGTCCTTCGGTACTGTCTTTCATATATATTCAAGGTTCATTTGCCTCGATTTTAGACTAACCTATAAATCCAAAACCTTCACGTAGAATACATTTGAGAGTATATTGCGGGGCTATTCGCTTACAAATTCAGTTGGGCTAAATTTTCAACAGAAGAAAAATCAGCCCTAATGGTGAACTTTTAACATGCGTGGGTTCGCTGTAAACGCACCAAAAGACTGAGTAGTATGCAAGTGATTAAAGAAAAAATCCCAGAGCCCGCTTTGCCTTATTGTTCTGCTTTCTGATCACAAGTGCTTTAAGCAGTGCTTAAAAAGGACTTTGCCGATGTATTCCCTCCTGCTGCATTTAATGTCTTGCGGCGGCCCGATGGCCAAGCGCACGTCTTCATTTCCATATTGATGGACGAGTGCTGCGAAAACAAGTGCTTGCCTTGAATGAAAGCGTGATAAAAAGGTACCGACCGTTATGCAGCCGCATCTGCAGGGATAACAAAGAAACATGTTGTTTTTTTCCTCTTGATTATAATCTGAATTATAATCTAGGTTTTAATTTCTGTTGTTGCCCTTATCAGAAACGGCATCTTCAATCAACCTATTTTTTTCAAACATCAATGACAAGGCTCAATGAGTTTTTTCTATCGTCCCGGTTCTGTCAAAGACTTCACTTCACTGATTCGCTTCACACTGAGACCTGATTAATCCTCTAACTGAGATGGATCAGACCACCATGGAAAACTCAATCTGTCGTCGGAAGGACACATAAAACAAAAAAAAAGTTATTACCTCTGACAGACAGATTTGTTTGGCATGGACGGCTGCCTCTTTTTAAAGTCGTCATCATTTTTAATATTCATAAAGATGTCAGACTTCTTGAAAGTTTAAGCATTGAGAACTTTTGGATGGTTTCTTTTCTGCATCTGATTGATGAGCTAATTGTTCTTCAAATTTCCACTTTTAAATTTATATGTTCACTTTCTCAGATTCATCAAATTCTAAAGATATAAAAGCACAAAGAGGCTGACGCACCAAACCAATAACTGGAAACAAAGAGGGTAGGTGGATTACCTGCGGAAGCGCTAGTATGAAACCACGATTTCTGTTTTGCACAAAAACTCATTCCACTTGATAACAGCCTCCCCAAACACACACACACGCACACACACACACACACACACACACACACACACACACACACACACACACACACACACACACACACGCATACACACATACCACCGCCGCGATCCATCTTTCAGGAAAAAAAAAAAAAGCAGAGGAAGGCTACAGTGTTCCCCTTTGCGAAACATGTGAAAGCGAGTGAAAATGAGTGCAGATGAAACATTCATGGCTTCCTCGCCAAGCACCTGCCCCTCTCACTGAAATGTGATCATTCCTCCGGCTGTGGATAATCAGATGAATCTTCATCGTAGATTCACTTTCGACCAATGCCATCTTTTTCAAAAATTATGAGAAGAGCTGGCCGACGCCTCGGGGGCCATATCATTTACCATGTGGGTTTAGCAGGTCAACGGTTAAGACGGTGGAATCACAGCAGGGATGTTCCAGATGGCAAAAGTAGCTTTCAGCTCAGCACTACCATGAACTCGATTTACATACATGACATACGTACATGAAATTTGAAAAATCCAAAGATAAAAAAAAAAAAAGGGTTGATGTTAGGAAAGCGTATTTTACTGACCGTAAAGTTTGAGTCTCAATGAAACCAGAGCATACTGTAACTCTGTAAACAAATTAAAAAGACATGAGCGCCTTTGATTTGTCTTTGATGCCTTTGAAAACATTTTGGTTCAAGGGTTAACGTGTCTTTGATATTACCTAATACTTCAAAGAAAATCAAAGAAAATTACTCTTTTTTTCAAAAAGACCCAACGTCTTGTAAGCATCAAAGACACTTCAGTCTAAGCTCAACTGCCTCAACTAATCCTTGTATACATTAAAGACCATTTAGTCTTTGATGCATTTTTGTGAACAAAAACAAATTTGTCTTCAATGCCTTGTAACTATCTAAAAAAAAAAAAAACATTTACAGTCTTCTCCTGTGCAGCTACTCAAATGTAACTTTTTATGGACTTCAAAGAATTTTCAATCTTGGACAAACCTAGTGTAGTTTCTGTGAACATCAAATATTCAATTGCCCTATCATGTATGCTTTTTAACCGTCAAAGACCAGATGGTCTCCAATGACATTTGGACAACATCAAAGAAGTTAGTCTTCAGTGAATGTAGCATACGGTACATATTTTCTAAAGATGGAAAAAATTCTATTTTTTTTTTTTTATCAAATGAACCCATGTTTTAGTAACTACATTCACTGTACATGCGTGTTTTTTTAACCATCAAGTGCCAGCCTCCAATTATATGCGAATCGACCGAATCCACAACCCCCTGCAAGTATCGTTGGACCTCAATGACATGAAAATATGAATAACCATAAAGCCTCATCGACCTCACTGCGCCTTTGCTGCTTTTCTCTGGGAACATTAGAGCAGCAATTTCAAAGACCAGATTCAAGTGAGCAGTAGGTGTCCCCGCACATTACGGGATTAATTTGAGTGGGCTTGGTTAGGCCCCCTGAGCGTCTTTAGATTGGGGAGACTCACCACGCCGTGATCTTTTGTCGCAACATGTTAAGTCCAAATCAAAATGTGCCCTAAAACTAAACCCCGGCTGTCTTTTGTGTGAGTCATTGTGGCGATATACAGGTGGGATACAAATAAGTGCCAGTAGGTACGCCACTTCAAATAGCCTATGAAGAATGCAACTGGAGACTTTGAAGGCATAGAAAGTCATCAGCTGTTTGTTTGTTCATTCGTTGATCCAACCCGCTTATCCTCCCCTAACAGAGCTATTGTTTTTTCTTTGAGAAGACAAAGATAGAGGCAAAAACATTTTTTAGTTAGTTGAAGTTTTTCTTGAATGTACTGTATTGATTTTCTTTTTTCAAACTAACTGGAGACAAAAGTCAAGGCAGTAAGATCAACAAAACATCCCTTTGGAAATTCGTGACTGCAGAATTTACAGCAGACCCCCATGGAAATCAGAGCAGTCCGTGGAAAGTACGGTGAAGGTTTCGATTTTCACTTACTGAAGACCAAGGATGGATGTATTCTTGAATGGGTTGATTTGAGAATATTTTGCTCTGTATAGAAATGGAACTTAAAGCAAGCAATGCCCCAAACAAGCGGTTCGTAAATATATTTTGATGACTTCAGGTGTGTGAAAATGTCAAACCAAAATGTCACACCAATCTATGCTGTAATTGTATTGTGAACCACGTGTGTGTGTGTGTGTGTGCATGTGTGTGTGTATTTATGTAATTATATATATCTATATCTATATATATACGTATATATACATATATATATTTCACAAATATATAATCTATATATAACATATATAATCACAAAAATAAATGTAATGGATGGATGCTAGATGTTTGGAATCGATGCGAGACCAATACAGGGAAAACTTACGAGGTTGTAGGTTGAAGCAATTTTTAGAATGAATGCAAAATGTAAAATTAATGTTTAAGAGCTTTACCTTGAAAGACGTGACAAATTGCTATAGAAGTAGGCGCTTAAGAAACAGCGAGTGGGAGGGGGTAATCATATACAGTTTGCTTAATTCCTACATTCGATACACCCTCTTCTAACTATGCTCGACGTTATTTGCACTAGCTTTCTTAGGAGTGACTATAAAACTACGGAGGAACTATGGATGAAATTTTCAAAATGCTAACTCGCACACAGGAACACTGGAGCTGGCCGAGTGAAGGGTAGAAACACGCACACAGGTCACAACGTCACCTGACACGCTCTGACAATCGCTCACAGGTTCGGACATTGAATTTGTTTCGTAAGTCGAGGTGAAAAAGTCTCAAGGCTCCCGTTCGTATCTCAAAATGTTCGTCAGTATAGTATATCTGTGCTCACATTAGTATTTATTCTATGAATTCTTGGATCTATCCGTGCAGCTCCTACATAGATTGCGAGATCAAACATGGCTTTGCACATGACACCACCCTGCAAAAATGAATCATCATCATCACTACTTAAAGGTCAGTGAGAAGAAAAAAAACCCCTCCACATCTATCACATTTGGGAGGTATAATTGGCCTTTCATGCCGAAGGCGGGGAAATTCAACAAGCGTAATTAATTCACTGGTATGATCAAACCTTCATTTAACTGCACTGACATTGTTTTAACTAAAGGGAAGGAAAATTAGCCTTCGGTGCCTTTTCGGGAATGGCTTGTTGACGCTTTTTGATGGATCCACGCATGATTGACAGGCCAACCAAATTTCACATCGATAAGTAAAGGTTTAGGGGAAAAAATTTCAACATTGAATACATTAAGTGAATTTACTGAATTTTGAATTTGCTGAATTTAGAGTTTTGAATTAAGCCTAAAATGTCTGCCTCAAACCAAAATAACAGACGCCTTTTGTTCCTCTGGGCATGGCTTCCAGAAGATTTTTAGGAATCTATTCATAATTTCACATTTGTTCATTGGATGCGGAATTTTCAAAATAGTGAAGTCACTGCATGAAGAGTTCATTAAGAGAAAGACTAAAATGGCTGCTCGAAAATAAAATGGCGGACTTCTTATGTCTTCCCGGGCATGTTATTGTAAGACTTTTTTTAATGCTTGATGTCATCTTGCATATTCCCACCTGTTTCTTTTTGAGCATGTCTTTTAAAGACTATTTTTGTGGGTCTACTCATAATAAACATTCCCACCAAATTTCATGGTGCAAAGTCAAACGTTTGAGGGGCTGATTTTTCAAATTGTGGCTGGATTGAGAGAGCGGATCGTGAAGGCAGCATCGTCCCTTGTCTTCACCTCCTTTCCAAGTGTGAACACAAAAAAAAAAACGAACTCCCAGCAGGATGCAGTTTGTAGTTGTCAAGTCAATGCTGCCTGCCAACATGCCCCCCCCCCCCCCTCCACCAACACCCTCCTTTGCAGGGTGTAACAATGTAAAGTTGGGCAGGTTCAAGATACCTCTGGCATTGTATGATTGTTTTTGTTCAGTATGTATACTGCAAACGTGCAGGCAAGATGTCTACTTGTATTTAAATGTTATAGACATGAGATTAATTATTAATTATTTTGAATTTAATTTCCTTTTTTAATTTGGAAAAAAAATCCGCGATGTAGTGAAACCGCGATAAACAAACCGCGATGTAGCGAGGGATTACTGTAATACCATCCAACAAACCGACCGTCCTACCTATTATGCAAATTGCCTGGCGACTCAGCCCCCATTTTTCTACTTAACAAACTTGCCACCTCTTGCCTATGTACCTCCAAACCTAGTATTTACCTATACAACCAACCTACTGACATAGACCACTCCCGACTATTTACCAATCAGCCTACCTACCTGCTTGCTTACCTACCTACCATCCTTCTCCCTACTATTTTATAGTATTTTCAACTCTGCACCATGCCTATTTCCCCTTCCACCAACCAAACCCATTTACCTACCAACAGACCTGCGACTGACTTATTTACCTACGTACCAAACATGGGAAACTGTAACATGCCTCTGTCTGACATTTAGTCTAAATAATAATCTCAGTTATTACTTGGTAGACATTGATGAGAAACCTCCAGAGAGACAGCTGTGTATCATTTGTTCCATTTGTTTTTTTTGCCACTGCTACAAACTAAACACACCTCCAAATGCGCATCTGGCGAGACCTGAAGACAATACAGCCCCTTATAGAGACGATCGATAGCGTTTTATGTTCCTGTTACCAAGCAGCAGAATATAACGTGCTACTGTGATATTCTGTGCAGGAAAGGCGAGTTAGTTTTGTGACACAGGCAAGAGAGGCTAAATACTGAGAGTACGACTGTCAATGTATACGTGTAGGGTCAACATCAGTCATTATACAAAATAAACGATGTGTCTGGCTCCTGTGATGAATTCCAGAATAAGAACCAGGAACCAGTAGTGTCTGAAAGATAAAGCTTTCCCTTATAGTCAACCTGGGCCCTAATGCTAGGTATACTCCAGTTTCCATTTTGTTGCATCTGATCATCAGTCTTCTCTAATATATGTTTTCTTTACTCTACGAGCTCTCCTTCAACCCAACAATGTACCTATCTATTTCACAATTCCTTGCCTACTAACCTAATTGGTGTACCAACCAACTTCTTAACTAATTTATATACCAAGCAACCTGCCTAGCTATTACACCCACACTCCTACTTCCTACCTCAGGTATAATTACCTATCTACCTGGCAACCCATAGGCACAGTGTTCCGCTTGTTGATTGACAAGTAGGAAAACGAATGTGAGTGAAGGAGGGATCAAAAGCTTAACCTGAGTTAATTACGGTTAAATCCGAGCACACAGATGAAAAGTGATGACACATACACTGTACGTGGGAAAAGAAGTGGTTGGCTGGCGGGTTAACTGGCTCACCGCAGTTCTCCTCGTCCGCTTGGTTCCCACAGTCATCGGCACCGTTGCAGTGCAGCACTTGGGGTAGACACATGGTCAGGTTGCCGCACGGGAAGAAGCCAAGAGGGCACAAGGGCGACACTTCCGTCACGTTAGCAGCTGGAAAGTAAGCAGCGATGAAGGATAGGTTAGTAATCGGTCGGCATGTACGGAAGCAGGAGTTTGTCGCCCTATTGCAAAGTACAACACAGACATCATTAATATTGAAGGAAATATTCTCTATTGGAGTAAAATGGCTTAAACAATCCAATTCTAAAAATGCAGTGAGACTGATTGTTGTGGCTGTAGTCCTGCAGATCTGCAATTGATTTGATTCCCTCACTGCCAGAAACAATCAGCCCAATAACAATATTCCACTTTACATTACACTTCTCCTAGGAAGCAATGCACATAGATGAGAAGACAGGTTGAAGATTGGTAGTAGGTAGGTCAGGAGCCAGATAGTTAGGTAGGATGAGGTAGGGAGATTGGTGTTTCCTTAAAGACTAAAAAGGCAACTTATGGTTTTGGTGTCAAACTCTTTTGTCGCGGGCCACATTGTAGTTATCGTTTCCTTCGGAAGGCCATCATGATTGTCAACCCAAATAATTGTATGAACGCCTCATATGATATACAGAACAAGCTACAAAACAAACTGACAAAAGAACTCGTTTTCAAATCAGACTAGTAAAAACTTCAAATATTTTAAAAAGATGATTTTTAAAAGTGAAGACAATTTAATATTGACACATGAATTTGATGCACAATTTGTCTTCGCAGGGGCACATAAAATGATGTGGCGGGCCGTATCTGGCCCCGGGGCCTTGAATTTGACACGTGCCCTCAAGGGTTCCAAGCTGCAAAAAGCTATAAAAATCAGTGGTGTGAAACTGAACATCCAATTTGAGTGCTTTAAGAAGCCCCAACCCCAAGAGCTTAAGCTATGAATGAAAAAAAAATCCTTCTATAAACGTTGGCAGAATGGCGAAGCAGCCCAGTAGTGAAGACATCTGCATGCACTCCCTCCCTTTCTAGGATGTGCGCACTCTTCAAGAGTCCGCAGGGTATCGACTCAACCCGTCTCAACAAAAGTGTCGAAAGTCGCCCCCACGCCACCCAAAGTGGATACAATTCACACGCTTTGTATTGAACGTCGCTTTTTGCCCTTTGAGTGGAAAGTCTTACTTTTATAAATGTGTATTGATTGTTGTGTGTATCCATCAAAAATGTTTATTAACTCTAAAGGCCATCTTTTAGCCTGCTGAACGGTCAAATAAGTTAAAAAATTACATGACTTTCTCATTATGCTGGATGTTCTGTTGACTCGAGGGGGAAAATATAGATTTAAAATGTTCCATGAGGAAAAAAAAGAAGAAAGAATTCCTTTTGCTGGTTTGATACACTTGGGAAAAAATGATCAATGTTTTGTTTATTTTCAATTAAACGTTGTTGACCAGTATACAAATTCTTGGAAGACTGAAATAAAACAAACAGTATTTTTTTTTCATCTCCATTTAAGCTAACTAACAAAATCACCAAGTCCACAAAACAACTCATTTCTCTATCTGAATTTTCCGGGTTTGAAATTGTAATAAAAAAAAAATCTTTACAACTTGCATTGAACTTGCTGTTTTATTTTTTCTACACCCTGTACAAGTTTTAAAGTGAGAATATTCCATGAAATTTTACCAAAAAAATAGCTTTTTTTCTACATGACACTCATTCAGAGGAAAAATAAACATGTCACTACAATTAGTATTTCCACCACCGTCTTCTGTATTTTATGAGTCAAAAAAAGATTGGAGAAAAGGACAAGGAAGTTTCCAGATTGGTTGAAAATTACACTGAAAATGCTTTTTCCCCTCTATTGACGCACCAATTTCTATGGTCAACTCAATGTCTTACCACCAATATTTGCTCAGCTTTTCACAAGCCTGTTTCTGTACATCGCTGCTGCTAAGAGTCCAAGCAATGCCTGAAACTTCAAAGATTGGCCTTTCCAACATCCAACGACCTCATCAGCAATCTTATCATCTATCTTCATCCCCCCGCGCTTTCTTTGTGACATCAAGCAGCCATAAGAGCATCAAATTGTGCACTCAAAAGCTCGGAGATGAGCAAGGATGAAAGTGTTACGGCATCCCACTGCTTGTGCCGTATCGGCGGCATTGCGACGTCAAACAGCGACATTCTCTGCAGGATGCATCTCCGGTCTTTTTTCTGGCTGTATTGATGAAAGCGTGGCAATAAATTGTAGAATTTGCAAACGTTTGAGGGTGTGTAAAAAAAATAAAAATAAAAAACATCCGACGACTGAAGGCAAGTAAACTTTTATCAGTTTACATTGGTTTCCTTGACGTAGAAGCACAATGCTAACTGGTGGCGCTATTGCAACATGATGCTGGTTTGTTATCCACTTATAATACACCCCACCGAGAAGGAGGAAGAGAAGAAGGAAGAGGACATTTCAATGTTTGCGGGTACTGTACGTGTTTACGGGTTTTTTTTTAGTACAATACTGTTCAGTCCAATTCTCTTATGAATTTTTTTTTTAAAAAACAGCTGTTGGTTTTGGCAGGCTACTGGAATGAGATAAATGAGACTGATTTCCTAAGGCAGCACTGCAATTTGTTTGAAATGACACCTCTCAATTCACGTCAACATAGCTCCTTGGTACCCAAATGGCACCAAATGGGGCCAAAGCACTACTTTTGTCACAATGGAGCTCCTCAATTCACTTCAACATAATTCCTTGGCACCCGCATTCCACAAGATGGTGGCAAAGCACAACTTTTGTCTGAACAGAGCCCCTCAATTAACTCCAACATTGGCTTGTGGCACCTAGATGCCACAAGAGGGTGGCAAAGCACTGCTTTTATCAAAATGAAACACCTCAACTCTCATCAACATGGTACCTTGATAGCAAGATGCCACCTTAAATGAAGCTCCCCAATTGACTTAAACATAGTTCCTTGGCACCAAGATGCCACGAGATGGAGGCAAAGCACTACTTTTACTGTAGTAGCATGAGCACAAAAGTATGTATTGGGGTTATGGATTCAGTTGCAGTTTTTAAATCACAGCATTTCCAAAATGAAAAAAATGAGTGTAGTTTTACAATTGAAACCAATGGAGTATATTTTGTGGTGCCACCTCATTGTTCAATTAGTGGGTAGTTAATGTGAGAGTGGCATTAAAATAACAGTGCTGCACATTCAAAATCAATCGGCGGTCTGAAGTGGCATTGAACGGCAGGATTTATCGGAAGTATACACTATTTAGTCGAACCCAATGCGGTGCCTCGAGGTAATTGGGGTGCAGGTGGTCATCACACGTTACAGTGCAAAATCAATAGGTCTTAAAAGACTTAGCAAGGCCTAAATGTATTTTCAAAAGCGGAGGTCTTGACAAGTACGTGTTGTTACACCCTTCAAACAGCTGGGTTAAAAATTGGACCGACCCACCCAGGAAGGTGGATGATCAATTGAGCCCAACTTTGGGTTGCTTTGCAAAATAACATCTCAATTCGTTGGGTTGTTTTGTACAAAAATGGCTTTCAAAACAAACCAAGAACTTAATTTGCTCAAAATGTTTCACTCTTACGTAAAAACACGAGTCAGGTATCAAAGGCAAGCTCAAAATGTTTCACTCCTACTTAAAATGCAACAGGGGTCTTTAGATAATGATACTAGGACGTAGCCATAAAGTAACATGAGTGAGGTATCAATTAAAGCATCGGTGTCAAACTCAAGGCCCGGGGGCCAGATGCGGCCCGTCACATCATATTATGTGGCCCGCGAAGACAAATTTTGCATCGACTTTGTGCCATTACTAAAATTATAAATTGTCTTCACTTTTTCAAAACAGAAATATTGCTAGCAATTTTTATTACCATTCATCTTTTTAAACAATTTGAACAGTTTTGACTAGTCTCTGATTTCAAAACTAGTTATTCATCAGTTTGCCGTGTAGCCTATACTGTAAATAATATAAGGCGCTGACAGTCAACTATGACGACAAAAATGAGTTTGACACCCCTGAATTAAAGGCAAGTGAAAAGTTGAATTTACCCGACAAGACGCAAGCCACAATAAGGAGCACATAAACTTGCGCCACGCCAGACGAATATCCTTCGGGGAAAGAGATCATCTCCATCAGCAGGTTGTCGGTTAGACCCAAAAAAAAACAAGAGAAAAAAAAGTGGAGAGAGCCACTCGGAGATGAGAAATGACACGGCTGCCGGCCGGTGCAGCAACCTGCTGGTTGAGTGCAGCAACCGATGCGCGCACTCCAAAGAGTGTGAGGGAGCAGTGACGCACGAGAGGAAGTGCAAAACACCCTGGGTGGGTGGGTGCAGGCATATGGCTTTATTGGAGGAGGGGACGTGCAAAAAGGCTCTCCCTGCCGCAGTTACATTAACTCCTGCTCACTGTTAAAATATCAACACCTCTTCCTTTCCTTCTATCAGGAAAATAAAATGTGAAAAAAACAGACGCGCCCATTTTCCCCATAAGGAAAATAAACAATGCATTTTGTAAATGGCTTCCTATAGCCTAATTCCTTGTTACCCATGAGGGGTTCAAGGGAGGTTACATTTTTACCCCAAATGCGTATAGAAAAATGAATGCCTCCCATAAACACTGTCAATATTTAAGCATTTAAAGATTTGTAGCATAGTTTTTCCACGTTGTAAACCAGCCTTGATAGCTTTGACGTCAGGTTTAAAAAAATAAAATAAAAAATCAGTTCCACCTATAAACATCCCTCAAATACTAAATGCATGATCCCTGTTCTCCAATCAGGAAAATAAGAACGGGTCACAACGTATGTTGGAATTGACTTGTTTGAATTGTGAAAATATGAGTATTAGGAGTATTCTAATGAGAAAAACATCTGTGAGTGCTTGAAGCAGTCTCTTGAAAATGTTTGGTATGAATGTCTTTGAGTGACACTGACAACCTTCCATTGAAAAGGCAATTTCCTGCCTTCAATGGGTTCTATGTAAAAGCTATCTTAAAGACAATATCTTCCGTTACGGTTTTGATGTGGCAAATTTTGTGGAAACACCCACAAAAATGTGATGAGTCTGTTGTCGGCCTGGGGCAACATTTCATTCAAGTCGGGTGGCGGGTGTCGGGTGAGCTCTGCACCAGTGTTAGCTTTTCAATTAACTTTCAACACGCGCCCTTGTTGGAACAAAGTCAACGCTTTGAGGGATATCTAAATCTGATTGCCTTTTTTGTTTAACCCCGGTTGGGGATAAGACGTCCCACGATTCCTTTAAAAGACGTTTCACAGTCTGTCACTGCAAATTGGGAGAGCCAACAGGATAGCTTTGACAGCAACTGACTGAAGTCAGTTATTTTCATAATCCATCTGCATGCCGTTAGAAGACTGACAAAATCCCTCACACTCAGCGTTGTTTAGGATTATCAATCGTTATCTCGTCATATTGATGGATAAGATCCACAAAGCTCTATCCGCACCAACCAAAAATAGATTTAGTTGAGTTTACGGTATAGTTCTTGAGTAAGGTATCTGGCTCCAGATTATTTTGTTTTGAACAGCCAGTCGACAGAATAAAGTCCTTGGTTATTAGCAACTATCAACTGTTATACAACACAAAAAACAACTTTATTTATATCACACATTTCTCACCACCAGCAGCTGTAACAAAGTGCTTTGTAAAGACAATTTTGGGCTCGACTTTCTACCAATTCCCTGTGGATTAGTTACAGTGGTGTCAGGTGATTATTTTTTATTTCAAAACAAGCATTAATCATTCACATCATGCTCTACTAACATTAGATGATAGACAACAAAAAAACATCTTGATGTAGCATTGCCAATCTTTCTAGGATACCTTCTTCCCATTGAGGCTCATTTGCGCAAATTATTAAGAATTTGTCCAAAAAAATTATGAGTGACTTCCAGGTCAGTTTTTAGCATGTCCTTTTACCTGAAACATGTCGCCCTGATCTCTTGTTGCTTGGTGAAACTGGTGTCGTTATTTCGACAATTTTCCAGGGCGCATTACTGAGTTTTGTTCTTTTACTAAGTGGTGGTCTAATATACATTTGTTAAATGGAAAACAATTCATAAAGCAGAAATGAGCTTTCCACGAAATTGCAAGAATTGCAGAATGAATGTAAATCTCAAATCCTTATTAGATTAGACAAAAATATGTCTGCTCATTTGGCAATCAACATAACCACCAGCCGAGGGTTCATAATCATTTCATTTGAAACTGTCCGTTGATTATACATTCATATACGCATCACATTGTAATGACTCATAATCAAGAGTAAATTGTGTTTGCTGTTGCCATGGCCACTGCAGATTGGCTACTTTTTTGGTGCTTTTGTCATCTACACGTATGATACACGCGCGATAGGAAGAACATTGGAATTAATATTAGTTGCGAAGCCATAAATCTCTGAAAATGTAGGCAAAAAAATGCTGCAATCATCAGAGGGTCAAAACAAAAAAATTACCTAACCACGCTGTGTCGACGTTTTTAACGTTTGAAGTTGACACGTGTCTTTGATATATTTTCTATTTAGACAATTTACCAAAGGGATTCGACTCGCCCATCTGCTGCTGTCACCAAACATTAATCTGTTTCCCTCTATCTACTTTGTAGAAATGAAAAAAAGAAAAGTAAAAAAAATATTAAATGGTGGAATTTTTTACTTTTTTGTAATCAGCATCAAAACAATAAAAGTTGTGGGTTTCAAAGGAAGATAATCAAGACCAAAAGTCAAATCTGCATCGTCACTTTTCATCATGTCTTCATTTACGCTCAGTCTAACAACAACAGTAAAAAGAACTCCATGGATTATGTCACCACTGATTTGAAAGCATCATCATCCAAAATTGTTGGTAGCCTTCAATGAAGGAAAAACCCTGTAATGGTTACTAAAATAGGTTAATATAAAAGGTGACGCAATCCTCCTCAGCTGCAATAATATTAGCCATTCATCACAGAGGATCAATAATACATGCCTGCAATTATTGTTACAGCATCACACTGATGCTCATCATTAGCTTGCATTGATTGTGAGCATTAAGCTGAATGGCTTTATCGAAAGGAAAGCTGTGTGGTTGTTCTAAATAAACAATGTGTAATTGTATTTGTTTTATGCCGAGTTAGACAGTAAACAAATATTAACCTATAACTGTTTAATGCCTGATCAAGCAGAGTAGTCCAGAACCTCAAGAGGCGTTGTTACATTGTGTGGCTTTTTTTGTATAGTGCATTGGGCATCATGAACCCGCGTGCAGGGTACACCAACATCTTAAGTTGCTTTTTGCTATCAACAATTTTGTCCTAGTTTTTACGGCAGTTTGTCAGATGCTAAAAGCCCCGAGGAAGGGTAGAAGGAGGGGGCATGGGGAGAAAGGGGATTTATCGGAAAAGCTCCAACAGCTTCCTGTTGAATTAAGACTTTCACCAAATCTCCTCACTGATCTCAGCAAAGCAGATTGTATTTTTATTTTTATCCTCAATGCCGCTTTACAATCAATGTTTGTTTACAGGCTGCTCAGCGGAGGGCTGGGGTGCAGGACACGATACAAGGAGGCTCTTGTCGCCCCCTCCTCCAAAAAAAAACCCAATTGCTTACATTTTTTACTGGAATGGGGAAAAATCCATTATCCATCGTTTATATTCTGAATCACTGGCATGCTGGAGCCTGTCCCAGGTGTCTTAAGGTAGTAGGCGGGGTACACCCGTAACTGGTCGCCAGCCAATCACAGGGCAAATGTTACCTCTCGATTATTCAAATTGGCTACAGTTCACTGCATGCTTAATACGACGTTAAATTAGACCAAACACTGAAATGTGGCAACACGGTTCATGGAGCAAAATCAGACAAGCTGAAAAGAGGGATTAGCTCCATCGCTCGCCGCCGTTACCGGGTTCTGCTGGCGCGACAACGCGGACGAATCGGTTGACTGGTAGCGTATATCAGTTCTGACAGGCTCTTCAGGGTAATCCATCACTCGCAGAATGGTCGGGTCAAAATTTTAATCATGACTGCCATCCACATGTCGGGTAGGCCACTGGCGCCAGCTAACGCAGTGGTTTCTCGTGCCGGTTGCAGAGTTCAAAATGTGGGAAGAATGATTTCATGTCTGATGGAGTTTTAGACTGTTGAAGTTATCAAGAAAAAGATATTAAATATTTTAATAGAACTCCATGGGTTATGTCACCACTGATTTGAAAGCTTCATCATCCAAAATTCTTGGTAGCCTTCAATGAAGAAAATTTGAAAGCATCATCATCCAAAATTGTTGGTAGCCTTCAATGAAGAAAAACCTCGCAATTGTTACTAAAATAGGTCAATAAAAAAGGTGACGCAATCCTCTTCTGCTGCAATAATATTAGCCATTCTTCACAGAGGATAAATAACACTATAGAAATAAATTATTATAAAATAACACAATAACAATCAATTATTACAACCTGTTTATGCCCCTCCCACATCCATAATAATGGTTTAATCCAAAGTCATGTTTGTCCCCCAAAACAATCATCAGCGATTGCTCGATGAATAAGAATTGTTCCAGACGAAGGCATTGTCGGTGTCCTGACAAAAAAGATTTTTACTACATGCAAGATGATGTCCTTGGTTTAGATACTGGAATGTTTTTAATATTAAATCCAGATATATTCAAAGCAAATATAACAGTTGTATTATTTAGTTATTTTAGTTTACTTTATGACAGATGCTCTTGTTTAAAAATATATATGTAAAATATGAAACAGTGTATTTTATGTTTTGATTATATTTTTTATTATAAATGTATTTCCTACGGAGTTATAAGTAATACATGGAAATAAATTCCAATAAATAATTGACATTGAATTAATCTACAAGAGTTATTTTGCTCTGCAGCAAGGGTAAAAAAAAAAGTATGGTAGTGTTCCATCTTACATGTGAGAAAATGTCTGCGTATGAAGTTTGAAGCAACTGGTTGACGGCAACAAACAAATTTGTGAAACTTTCTAAAGGTTTCATGTGTCAATCAAACTGCAGCTGAGTAAACATTGGATTTTCAAGTGATGTATTGTATATGGCTGTGTTTTGATGGACTAACTTGAAAAGCTGAAGTTGACATTAAGCAAGATGATTTTCTCTTTGAAAAGTTGGCATAATCTACTTTTTGTTACAGTGCTTTCAACGCTGAAGATTTGTTTTAATCTAAGTCATACTCGTTGCAATCCATTGTGAAATTAATGTGGTGGATTTTTAATTGATTATTATTATGATTTGAATGTTAGCTTGAACATAATTGCCTCAGTGAGCTAACAAAACAGCAGACGAGTCCTGCTGAAACCAGCTAGCTGACTTGATCTTACCAAAAAGCATGATCAGAGCCTTTTGTTCCTGGAGATCACTCCCCACTTGTTTTTTGTCATGTTTTAATTTCCTCAAGTGCAGCTACATGATTGCTAATCTACTTCAGGGTTGCCAATGACTCATTCAAGTGCCACCGCAGGCATAGTAGGTTGCATGTTCACAGCCTTTAATGCAGCAGCACAGTGGCTAAAATTAGGCATTCTTAAATGTCCTCGTTCATTATCATGTATCGTTAATGATACAGACGGTAATAAAATGGATGGCGCAGTGACAACAGTTTGTTATTGTGCGTAAGCTGACAGAGCATTCGAGAACCTTGTAAAATGTGATCAACACACCTACGAAGAGGTTGGCTGGTACTTGTAGTAGATAGTGCAAGAAATGGGGGGGGGGGGTTCTGGAAAACCCTACAAGAACATCAGAACTTTATTTAGGGTGAATAAAAAGCACTTCAATTTAAAATGAGTTTGAATGTGATTGGCTAATCCTGAACACAGCCACATCTAATATAAGTGTGTGCGCACTTCAACAACCACATCTTTGAAGCTACTTTTCACTCGAGCTGAAAAATGTGGATTAAAAAAAAAAAAAAACAAGGCATCTGAACAGGGGTATGTAGACTTGCACAATATTTGCTATATCACGGTTCACCTATAGAGGTCCAACTGGATGGTTTATAATCGTATTACAAAACTAATACCGTGCATATTAAGAATGATATAAATATGAAATATTTTCATATCAAGCCACATTTGGAAAAAGTGCCTCAAAGTTTTGTCAAAGTACTGCTTAAAATTGTGTGTCAGGGACTGATTTCCATCCCCACCCCCCACACACACACACAAGCTTCAGTTTTAAAACAGGTCAGTACTTCAAAGCCAAATGAAATATTAGCCTTTAAATGTAACCAGTGAGCGTGACTGTTGGTATTAATATATTCACAAATAGACAGCTCAGAGAAAATATTGATTTTTCTTTTTTTTTTTTCCACCTTCACAGAATTGGTGCAAAAAACGTGACAATTTGCACACTCGTTGGAAAGATTTGTTGACGTTTATTAGTCAGAAGCCGCTGCAAGACATTCCATGTGCTTGCAGTGCACTACTGTGATTATAAACCACGTGTATATGCGTATAAATTACAAATTGGAGATGGCTGTCAACAAGGAGCCCGTCAACACCACGCAGGATGCCAGGCAGAATATTAAGCAGTTCATTAACCCCTGAGGACACGATAAAAACAGTCAATTGAGCATCTTCAACAGGGTGGGGGCAAATGTGACATTCATTGAAAAGTGTAGCCTACATTTAAAAAGGTATGAAAGGAGGCAGTGTAGAGCAAAGAAGCACCGCATGGAAGGAAGGCAGGAAGGAAGGAGAAGAAAGAAAGAAAAGATGTCATCACGGAGTTTATAAAAGGAAGGAAACACAGCTGGTGGAATGACAGATGGCATAATGAAGGGAAATGGGAAGCAGTTGTGCACAGAGCTTCAAATGTAATACTTTGGGCCTAAGGTGGTTTTAATGCATTTCTCACCTTAATCTCCCTGAACAGCAGACTTCCCCAGAGTGCTGCAACAAGCCCGTTTCCCTGTAGAGGACAGTCACAAAAATTAAAAAACATTATCAGCACAGCAGTGACGCTAAGCAAAGACTTTGTTTTTAATCAAGAAATATGACGCATGCCAGCGTGCGTGACAAAAATAAAAGAATTCAAATTAAACATTGAACCAAGCCTAGCGTGACTTGATTCGGGTTGGTCAAATTTGAGGCAATAAAAAGGATCGGGGCCGCTGGTGGATTGAGATAGTAGCGCTGGGCAGCTGGCAAGAGGGCGAAAAGAATGCATTCCAAAATTGACTAATGCGGATAAATAAGCATGCAGTTTATTTTTATGTTTCTTTTTCAAAGGCTGGTTCACCTGGCAGCAGTCTGCCTCACAGCCAACAAAAACCCAATCAAGGTATAAAACAAACTTTAAATCTTTAAAAAGACAAATTATATGAAATGAAAGTCAAATGTAGCATGTTTATTGCAATCGAAAATACCGCAGCAACTTAATTCAAATGCATGACAGACAGCAGAAGCATGCAATGAATAAAAAATGAGAATAAAGAAATACTATAAATAAATATGTATATAAATTAATTTAGATAAAGAATGATGAATGATTTAATAAATATACATCTAAACTGAAAATATCACCAAAAACATTCCAATATCGATTGTATCAAGTACAATATGAAGAAAAATACATCGGAAAAAGAATGAAATACTTCAAATAGTACTTTTAATATTGTGATGCAATATTTTATTGCATCACAATATACATGAAAAGTCAAAATGGCTAATATGTCAACGATGTTGACACTGAGAAAATAAAAGAATTGAAATGCAAATGAAAAACGATTTATGTAAAGTAAAATACAATACTTGATTAAAAAAAATTAAAAATGCAATCCATGCAATAGTCATTACTTTTGACCTCAAGCATGTTATATGCACATTATCTGTCATTATTTACATTTTATCCAGTGTCATTACTTTTGACCTCAAGCATTTGACCTTCCATCATTTACATTGTATCCAGTGATCAGCAATATACTACTACTTTGACTCGAGTACAAAAACAGCCACCAGAAGATTTTCAACAAATAATGAAGGATACAACTTGTGAAATCACAAATATAAAAAGGGATGACACCAAAATGTGGTTGAACAGCTTGCATGCGTACTCACTGCTGTCACAATGGGAATGGTGACCACGACACTCAAGTAGTTGTTGGCCAAAGTCCAGCAGTACGTAGCCAGCACCCACATTGACCCCGACAACAGGCCTGCAAGCGACAAAATTCACATCTTTAAAAGAAAATTATTACTGCAATTAAAAACCAGGCGTATTAGCATTATTAGTCTTATTATATTAAACACTTTCTTTGGACTTTTACTCATCACGAGCTGCTCCGTGATGAAGATACAATAGTCTACTCGAGCTCATATTATAATAAAAATAAAAAAAATAAAAAAAATTAACTTTGAAGGGCTCATATGCTTAAAAAGGTAAAATAGATTTAACCCAGTGTTTAAAAAGATTGAGTGAGCAAGAAAAATAAAAAAAACTAAAGTATAGCTGTAATTTCCTCAAAATAAAAAAATAAAAATAAATACTTGGCAGAAAATGTTAAAAAATGAAATGTAAATTAACAAAACATGTATCATAGATCAAATTTGTCAGACATTGTTTCAATAAAATGTACTGTGAAAAATATGAGGGCGGCACGGAGGTTGCCGGTTCAATCCTTTCTGTGTGGAGTTTGCATGTTCTCCCCGTGCCTGCGTGGGTTTCCTCCGGGTACTCCAATTTCCTCCCACATCCCCATAAACAAGCATGCTAGGCCGATTGACCACTCCAAATTGTCTGTAGGTGTGAGTGCAAATGTTTTTGTGCCTGTGTGCTGGCAACCGGTTCTGGGTGTAGAAATGGATTAAATATGAAAAAGTCAGTTCAGTGATAACGGAACACAAATGCATAAATATTTCAAAGAAAAAGTGAAATAAATAAAAAATATTGTTAATACTTAAATCCGTAGTTCTTAACCTTGTTGGAGGTACCGAACCCCACCAGTCTCATATGCGCATTCACCGAACCCTTAGATTTTGTTTAAATTCAAGACGTAGATGTTCTTTACTGGTGCACAAAATGAGCTGTGCATGAACATCACCTTGTTCAAAAAACAAAACCAACAATGCATGAACTCACAACAAATTACATACTGGCAAATCAGAATTTACACAACAAAGCAGGTTTGTTCGGAACTCCTCGGTGGAGGCTCTTGTCGAACCCCTGAGACCGACTCACGGAACCCACGTTAAGAACCACTGACTTAAATGATGGTGAAAGCTGAGGTAGGCACAAGAAGTACGGCGGGCCGGCTGCCACTTTGGAAAATAACTAGCACAAGCGGACAGAAGCAATGACGAGCACAGTGAGGGGGAGCAAAGCTTACAAAATGCCAGCTGACTCAACTCTGTCCTCTGATGAACCATGAGGAAAATACATTTAAGGACTTCTAACCCACTCTATGAATGAAGTTCATTTCACAAGCCAATCACTGTGTTTGTGTCTGTTTTATGGACGTGTGTTGTAGTGACATGTCTCTTTTTTGGCCCCGTGAAGTGCATCCAAACAAAATGGACCACTTGTTGTACCAGACATTTGAAATGAACAAACATGAGTAGTCTCATTGTTCTGTGGCTATTTATGCAGCATGTGTACAGATATCATCAGTAAATGGGGGTAATTGCTAGTGACAGTTATTTATGGGTATGTTCCACTTGAAACCAAAAAAATTAAGCACTGTCTCCATCGAGTGCCTACATTTGCAGACAGCAGACTTTTTGTGAAAAATTCATCCAGCGTAGTGTAGTACCACAATTACAGGACCGACCTGGTAGAATGATCCTGGAGTAGATCCTTGGCCTGCTCTTCATGACAACACAATAGATGGCCAAGTACACCGTGCTGGCCACAAATATCCCACAACATTCGGCGAAGACATAATCCAAGTCTGTGGGGAGCAAAACGAAACATATTTTTGGACATATTAGTATACCGTGTCCCAAAATATGCACCGTAAACGCTGGCTCCGTGGAACATGCTGTCAGGGCATGACGAATGACTCTTGATGTAGAGCATTGGCGTGAAGGAGGAGCCGAAGAAGATGCCAGACAACACGGCCAACAGGAAGCCTCTGAAAGTGCAGACAAAGGGCCAACCCCAAATTATTATAGGATGTAGTATCTATATTTGATAATTTCTTAAGTAAACCAATATATTAACTGCACGATTTAAAAAAGAAAAAAGTTCTCATAAAATCCCAAGCTCTATTAAAGCACCTCCGTAAGCTTGAGTGTTTGAATTGTCCAAAAGCATCCTCTCTTCTCAACAGAGGTGGGGGTGTGATACATGCGTTCGTTCATCCCTACTGTCAGATATTATCAAATTTATGCTCAGCTAGCATACATTTTACACAGCCAGAGAAATTATTGACAATGTTTTGAAACAACGGACTTGTTTGCTGACATTATACCTTTCGCTAACAGCCAACCTGGGTAAAGAGCAAATGTGAGGGCCAGTTGCTGTCACTGGCTCAAGCTAATATCAAGCATTCACCCTAGAATGAGGCTTTGTAAAACTCATGCCACATTGGAAAATTGATCATTGGGTTGGGACCAACTATTAATTGGACAATTTCACAACTTTTGTGGCCAGTACTTTAGACTTTAATGGCTGCGGTCAACTTAAATTCAACTGTGCATTTCAGGTCCATTCTAAAGCCCAGTATCACTAATCATTTGCAAGTTATGTATAAGATGTTACTGATACTATGACCCAAAGTCGATTGATGGAAGGAAAAAGAGGGGAGCAAGCATTGAACCCTGCGGCACACCACTTACTGTGGCGGAACTGGATATGGCCTCATCAATGAAACAGAGAAGGTTATAGTTGATCAGTCAAGTCTACCAAAGGTTGGTCTTAGCTGTAGTGTGATAGGCCAATCAGTGTCTTTGAGGCATAACCTGGCAACATTTGAAATCTCTTGGAGAAATTGAAGGAATCAAATTCATCTCACATGAAGCGTCTGCGTCTGACTCCAACAAAGTCAATCCAGAACATGGATGAAGTCGGGCTGTAGGAGCCGGAGCTGGTTCGCTACGAGGCAAAAAATATTACATTACAAGGGTTAAAAAAAAAAAGAAAAAAAAAAAAAGCTCTCTACCTTTGTGAAGCATTTCCAGCCAGGTCAATCCAATATATCTAATATAATTAATGGGGTTTCTTTTTTTGAATTAGCTTCAATTTCTTAAATTTACATTTGCAAATTATTTTTCATCCTGAAGCAAAGCTAAATAGATTTTTTTTTAAGTTCTGCTGTAACAAATATAAATCAAATTAAAATATTATTAATTTGTTCAATGTTCTTATGTAAAATCAAAAAAAGAAAAACATTTGAACTGTTCTGCTTTGAACGATGAGCTTTTTTTTTTTTTCAATCTTCACATCGCTTATGGTAGGCGTAAATGCATCCAAGTTAAAACCTGCAATTAAAAGAAAAATCTTAAAATTCTGCAATATAAATATTTTCATAAATTTTGTCTCACATCAAACATGACACTCATCATCACATTACGTTACAATAAATAGGAGCCCAGATTTACTCTCAATATATGTGGGAATGATGTCATGAGCAACATGTACCAACCCTGTCGATGAGTAACGGGACAATTTCGGGATCAGGATGAAGCTGCACGTCTGTTTTCACAAAGAAAAATATCATGCCACTGAAAAAAATAAAATGAAATACTAGTCAGGTCGGAAAGTGCACTGATCATTCTCACATCTGACAAAATGGGAGCAAGGCGTTTTCGGAGAAAACTCCCCAATGATTTTTGAGACTAATGCGAACTGACAAGTAGCTGAAGGGAGCAAGGGAGAAGGCCCACATACAGGAAGCAAGGCAGATTCGCATGTGGAATTATATCAAATTAATATCCATCAAGACAAAACTAAGCTTGATTTTCACATTCTTGCTCTGTCAGTGTTAATACCCTGCTGATATTGAAGGACATCCTGCACTGCCCATCCAGATGACCAGGACCACAAACAATACATTTGTATTCAAGAAGTACACACAAAACCATAAATTGTGTAAAATCCTTGGGATTGATTTTGAAGGATAAGAGCCAGATTTTTTTTTTCTTGCAGTGAAAGAACACTCCAATATGGCTACTTTATTCAATTTGAAGATATTTTAGAACAACAACATGGTGCTGGGGGGCTACCAAAATCAATGGATTACCTGAGCAGACACAATCCAGCGCCGCAGTAATTCAACACCGGACGCGAAACATCCTCGGGAGTAATCCCGAACCATCCGAACCTGAGGCGGGACGAATGCCAATTAGATAAGTCTCGCAATTTCATATGAATTTCAAAATAGATCACGTCACCTTGAAGTGGCCCAGCCAATCAGCAAACTGGAGGAGCCCCAGATTAAAACCCCCAGACTGAGCCCAATGGCTTTGACGATTGTGACAACCATCACGCAGCCTGAAAATCATGCACAAGGACAAAAAGCTGTGCGTTGCGGACTTTTGGCTTCACTTTATGCAGGAAATGATCATTCTTGTAAATTAATGTCTGCATTTATACGGATGATAAAGCAATTAATCTTGTGAGCATTTAAAAAATATTGTCTGTTTTGATGAACATTGTCACTTTTAGTATAAATTATTGATGGACACACACCACACTCCATCCAGTGTGCTCACCCCAGCTTCCCATAACATGAGAGGACAGCCATGAACACTCGAGTTCAGTTTGATTTTCCATGGCTCCGGCTCTAGCATGCATATATATGTGGTTCATCTGGAAGGAGGGGATGTTAAATCTGGAGCGAATCCCAATTTCATAACCATGAACATAACGTGGGGAAGATCCACAAATGAACACATTGAGGTTTAGTTATGAGCCGTTTTTTTTTATTTTTATTCTGGGGGGGTCTCAGTATCACAAAAAATTAATTATATCGCATGTTATAACTGGGTACAATATTATACACTTAAGATGCAGAAATGTTGAAATCGCCTATGTTATGAGAAAACGGTCAAAATAGTCAGAAATAATAGTCATGAAGTCAATATTTTGGGAATTAAGTTACAGCCATGGTATGCAGCAAATATTGATAACAGAAAACCAGACAATACTTTTTACACTGAAAGCCCACTAGAACACGTGACTTTTTTTTTTTTTTTTTTTTTTTAAATCAGCATCACTTTAGATGGTGACAATTGTGCTAATTTCCTTTCCTCATCAATTTAATTGCGGTTGTGTTGGCAAATTCTGAACACAGCTACAGCCACTGTTACAGTAAGAGGGTGTACACACTTATGCAACCACACTGGATTAATTATTTTTAGTACCCCTTTGCTTTCCAATTACATTTAACAAGGTATAAGTCACATGAATGATTTTTAGTATTTTTTTTATCTATCTTGGTCGTTTTTATTTCTTTATACCCCAAAATCGTGGCTTAAAACAGGGGTGTGTCGACTCAGTATATCCGCTCAATCTCATACCTGTGGCCCAGATGACACCCCCGAGCATTGCCAAAGGATGAAATTTGGGAGAGCGGAGCATCACATCTCCGATCATGGCCACCAACCAGATGCCTGCACAGTACACCCACTGGAAAAACATTCCTGTCCAAAAGAGTACAACAAAAGTCACAGACAATTGTGTGCAGACAAACAGCCATCAATAAATGATCCACTAGTACATGCAATTAGATTAGAGGAGTACAAAAACAACTGTTCTCAAATTTTATGATTTGGGCTTGCAATTTTTGGTCCAGCCATCCGAAGAACCTATAATTGATCAGTTGGAGCTAGAGTGGACTCATTCTATTTTGGTCCTTTTGAAGTCAAGCAAAGAGGAAAAAAAGTGGAGCTTTCAGATGAACAAAAGCTTACCAGAATAACAACAACAACATTTTTCCATTTTAAGGCCATATACCTGTAGATCATAATCAAGAGTACTCACCATCTCCCGCCTCGATCCGTTTAACCGGAACAAAGCTGCTCCCGTATAGCAGCACGGCGGCCAAATTTGCCATGATTCCACAGGTGAAACGTGTCATATTATTGGTGGAGTTCAAAGCGGGTGTTCTACCTCTTGCTTCAACCTCTTCATCTCCAATGCCACCTTCAATGGGGAGAACCAAAAGACACCTTGAAAGAAAAGTAAAGGTCTGGCATTGATGACATTTGTTTTCTTTCAAACCTGATTCCTTTTCATGTGTGCCATGGCAACAGGCGATCAAAAGGAAGACGACAAGTAAAGTGCATTTGGCCATAAGCATGTTCAAAAATAAAACGCGATGTCCAAGCCGGTCAAATTCGGCCGGGGTTCAATTCGGCAGAATGTCAGTGGAAGACTGAGTGCCCGGCAGGTGCTGTCCATCAATCAATCAATTGCAGTCTAAATAGCGCCAGTAGGGGGCAGCAATCATTGGATCGTGTCACCCCAGCTTCAGTTTTTTTTTTTTTTTTTTTAAAGAAACAAAAGTCTGCATGTCAGCGGTATACATTGCTCCAGGAAATGAAGGCTGTTAAATAATCCTGGAACATGTCATGTGGAGACACAACCAACAAGTTAAATATGGATTGGATCCAGGTTGACAGTGTAAACTCATGGTAGGGAAAATCCCATTGAAAACATTGTCCTTTTAGTGCACAAACTATGCAGTGGTACTGTTGTGTGATTAATGTTCAAAATTGTGAGGAGAAAAAGTGGCAATATTATGTCATAATCTGACAAAAAAAAAGGTTGCATCAGAGCTGCGAGCAAAAAAAAGCAGGTAAAAGTATAATACAAGAAGTCACAATTGGATGCAGCACAAATATGTCACAAAAATGCAAACGTATTATTACGAATGTTCCCACAAAAGATGTCAAGAGACTGATGAGAATATTTCGAGGGAAAAATGTGTTGCAACGTTATAAGAATATTGCATTATTTTACAAGATAAAGGCAATGCTATGTTGTAATATTCTAAGCAAAAAAAAGACACTATTCGCAGAATAATGTAACAATGCCACAAAAGGCACAACGCGTCGGCCCACCATCGTGCACATTTTCACTATCCTATACATCAGCTGCGAAGACAGTAGTGAGGCGGCATCTCCATGGAAACAAGAGCATATCAACACTGCATTGTTTACTTCCATGTTCTTTATTTCTGAGCTAAGACATTTTGCTCGTCAAACTATTGGTTTTGTTATTACTGATGAATGCTGCAAATAGCAAACGACGAGAGGCAGAGGCACAAACAACATGCGTCTAAATTTAAACCGGTTGACAGCCACTTCAGGAAGTCCTGTAAAAGTGCTGCCGCAGCCTTTCCTCCCGAATGAACTTAATTTATTTTTCTAGCTGGGTATTTTTCAAGTGTGTTGAAATATTTCCAACTTTTTGCCCTTGTTAATCAATTCAATATCCACCAGTAGATGTCGCTTTTAACGCGTGACTGACACATGAAATCGACTTGCAACCAAGCACGAGCAAATGGAATGTAAAATTGCAAATAATGTTGCCCTCTCAAAATGTGTATAATTGCCTAATTACTCAAATAACTTGTCATGTAATCAGTAAAGTAAAAAAGTCATCGATAAAGTAATTAATTTGCTTTTTGAAGGTAAACGTGACAACGCAAATTACAAAAAGGTTACATGTGACAGTCGCAATATTATGAAAATAAAGCTACTGTTACAGAAAAACAACATTAAAACAATATTAATAATGCCGCAATATTAAATATATAAAAAAAACTTTGTATCATTGAAAGAAAAAGGTCACAATTACATGTCAACAGTATGAGAAGTCAAAATTGTAAGACAAAAATAATTTAATGTTACCAGGAAAAATTGACTATACTGTAACAACAAAGTTGCAATGTGATGTAATAAAGTTAGAGCGCTATAGAAATGCTTTCTCTTATTGAAGCAACTTCCCCCCCCCCCCCCCGTTTAACTAATCCAATCAGTAAGTTGTAACGGTACTGTTGTAAAAGCATGTCAATGCGAATCTGCGGGGTGGGAGTACAAACTTGAAAAAGTTTTGGTTGGTCCATATGGGTCAGGAGTGAGCTTCGATGCGCACTTGCATCCTGTCAACTCAACACTCCCCAAATTTACTCGGTTCGAGTTCGGCTCGGTCCACCATGCCGAGAACATAAATGGCTCGGAAGAGTCGCTTCTACCGGCCGTGCGTCTTTTTTCTGTCCGGACTCTGGCCCCGGCGGAGGTGCATTCTTCCCAAAAGAACTTTAACAGCCGCACTTGTATGCGCCCTATATGTGTTTTTCACCCAAGTGGACCTCTCTCTACGGAGCCCCACTTGGACTACAACCGGGCGGAACCAAGTCACGGCAAGGGGTGCGTTGGATTTGGGTTTATTGAGCGAAGACTTGGCGGTTCCGACCCGCTCCAATGTAGTGTACATCACCCTCAGATCCAAGCGCCTCAAGCCGGCCAACATTCGCGGCACAGTGCGACCCAAACAGCGGAGGAAGGTGAGAAGAACTGCGCTTCCGCATCCGAACTCACAGACTGGATCCGAAACGGAGCCTCCCATGAGTTCTATCCGGATATACAGCCGCACTCCTCCGCCGTGGTTGAGCGCGCACGACGTGGGCACCATGCGCGCACTCGCCGGTGCCAAAGTTTTACGCGTCGAACAACCACAGGAAACTTCGTGGCCCCTTTTGGTCTTCGAGGGAACCCGCCTGGAGGAGCCGAACGCGGTGTGCGGACTCGCTCTCGGCCCGATGGACTCGGTGGAGGTGTTCGCCTTCCATTTGGACAGAGTGCTCGGACTCAACAGAACTTTGACGGCCGTGAGCCGGAAGTTGGCCTTTTTACACGGTGCGCCATGAAAGAATAACTAACATGAGACACAGTAAGATAAAAAGTACTTTAGTACTAAAAGTAAAGAGTAAAGTATAAAAAGTATATATATATACGTATATATATATATCTATATATATATCTATATATATTATAAATTTCGAAGTAACTCGTTTACGAAAGTCAAATTAACACACACACACACACACACACACACACACACACACACACACACACACACACACACACACACACACACACACACACACACTTAAATTGTTTCTATCCATGCCTGCATTTACAATAGCAGCAAGCATGTGTTTGGAATGTGAAAAGGAAACACCACACAGGAAGGCCCCAGCTCAAGATTCAAACCCCCTAGCCCAGTATTGTGAGGCGGATATGCAAACTCATCCACAATGAACAACAAAGAAACAACAAAAACAGCTACTGTAAGTTGTGTAATTATTATCATCATTAGAAGCATCTATCAATAAATGCAAGGGAATCCGTTGCATTAGCCATTTTTCCTTTGTTTTATTATTATTATTTAATACCTTGTCAAGGTATGGAGTGTTGGTGATGAGTAATCTAAATGGGAAGTCAGCTTAATCAATAGATTTGCTGTGGATAGCAACTAAAGTCAGTAGCCAAGAAAATAGTTAGCTTGTATATCATTAGGTTGGCACAGGTGCCAAACTCAGGCTTTATGTGGCTCGCAAAGGCAAATCTTCTGCATCAACTTCCATGATTCTTGCTCAAGTCTACCAAGATTTCAAATTGTAATACGTAATAAATAAAAAATTTCAGATCAATATTGCATTATTCTTGTTACCAAACCCCTTTTTCTACAGTAACTTGAACAACTATAGGCTAATCATTGACTTCTAATTTTCAAATGAGTCATCAAATTAAGATAAGATAAGATAATCCTTTATTATTCCCTCAATGGGGAAACTCCTATGTTAGCAGCAGTACACTTAACATATACACACACACACGCATGCGGGGAAGGGGGTAAAGATTAAAAAAAAAAAAAAAAATTAAAAAAATTATTTATAATAGCAATGATTTGGCCTGACTAAAAAAAGAATTGGACACCCCTGTTATACAGGGAAGTAGCAGTTTAATAAGTAAATAGCGAAATAGCTCGTTAAAATGACAAGCTAACTACCTGAAGAGGTAAATTGCTGTGAATCGTAATCATAGTAAATAGCTACATAAGTAGTTAGATAAATAAATATATAGGTAGCTAGATAGAAGAAAGGTAAACAGCTAGCGATCTAAACTGTTGAATATATACCAATTAAAGTAATTAGCTGAACAGGTATGTCTGTAGATAGCACATAGTTAGTTAGCTGCTTATGGACATAATAGTGATATTTTGCAAATTGCTATATTAGGAGGTATAATATGGTGGTAATCTTTCGGTTCGCTTCCCTTTCTAGATGGCCAGCCCAGTCCAGTGGTGGCCTGGGAGGCATCTCTCGACCCAGCTGATGTGAGCCTAACATGGGCCGAGTACCAGAGGTCCTTGAAACAGAGGTGCTGGGTTCACAACGTGGCCCCGAAGCCTGAGTCAGGCTGCTCCGTGGTCCATCACTACGAGTGGAGCAAACTGGCACTTTTTGATTTTCTCTTACAGGTAACAGAATGTTGAATAGTATCAAAAAGAAAATAGCATTAAAAAGATAAATGCCAAGGCTAGTCACTGACAGTGAAAATATGAGTCATCTTTTGCAAGTGCTTTGAAGAAAGTATAGTCCAACAGCTGTTTTGTACTGTGAAAAAAAAAATTCTCAGAGGAATACTGAGAAAAAAACAAATTCTCAGAGGAAATGTCTTTTGGCTCTACAATTTCCTGTGTGGGAGGCCTGAATCACCAGTCTGGATTTTGGCATCATGAACAACTAAGGGAGGGAGAGAGAATTGTTTTTGTTGGTGGTCAGACAACTTTGGCTGTTAAAAGTAAAGTGTCATTTTATTAGCTTTCTTGGCAGAATGCTACAGCAGCAACGCCCAAAAAGTCTAACCATTTGGAGATGAACAGATATTTTTCTGAAACTGTGACCTTAGCGGTGTCGCTTTGGGGACATTTTCAAGCCCCCAAATAGGAGATTAATTAGTCAGAATGATAACGATAAATCGCAACATTTCACTCAACTCAAATTTATTCATAGATCTCTTAAAAAAACTGTATCTGAAAAAAAGCACTGTACATAATAAAAATCAAGCAAATCGTAAGACAAACGTAATCGTAATTCCAACGTAATAAAGAACCAATGTGCTGCTGTGCAAGAAGCTTCACCTTTGTCAGCTCCCTGAGGTTAAAAAAAAGATCACTGTCACTGAAAGCCAAAGATAGACAGATGCAGGCTTTACAAGCAGTCGCAATCAATGGGTTCACTCCAAGTATCTTAGTTTTCATGGAAAACATTAAATTGTCTGGGCGACCCCAAACCTTAGTGTATTTTCTGACACCTGAGCTCAACTGCGCAATGGATGTCTACCAGCCTGTATCTGTGTATATTATGTGTGATCCCAATTATGGCGGCGGCAGTACATGATTTGTATCACCACAGCAGACCGCGCCCCCCCACCTCTCCGAACATCATCCGGCAGGTTTGTCGATGCGTCCTAATAAATCCTCTTCTCCAATTCAGCCCAAAGAGCATCGTCATCCTATATATATGGCAGTCAGGTTCAATCTGATGTTCCATCTGTGTGGGCAAATCATATATACGTAGCCATCAATTGTCAGGATCAGAGGAAGCGAGTATCGCACGTTCGCTAAAACCGGAATACAATTCCCGCTGGCTGTTCCTTTCGGGTTTTATTAAAGCGAACAAGTTAGGGCTGACAGTGTTGACAGGGCTGACAGCCGTTCCACATAGTAATACGCTACCAAAATGCAGAGTTGGCAAAAGTACTCACTCTGTACTTAAGCAGGAGCAGGAATACTGATTGAAGCCCGTTACGCAAATCAAAATTAATCAGTCGATCGATTTCTCAAGATGGTTGACCTCACTCTGTTTACATCTTCTTATGTCATCATTGGCGGAAGTTGAACAAAGTAGTGAGCCTATTTTGACAAAAGAGGAGTAAGCACAGAATCTGTGAGCAAAATATGGTGGATCTGCCAACATGGAGTAAAAATAGTTTGATTGGCAAATTTAACAGTGAGCCTAAAAGTCCATTAACTTAGCTGACAATTAACTAACTACTTGTTCCACTTCCTTTTCTTGCTGCAGATTCACAAGCGTCTGGATCCCAGCTGCTGCGGGTTCAAATCCCGGCAACAGGACGGGTGCCATGAACCTGGCCGCCATTTTGAATGCATGCAGCGAGAAGGCGTCCGACTGGCCAACATAGTGCGCAGGCGTCATGACCCGCGCCACCTGGTACTCGCCGTCAACAAGGGTTACTTTGACCGCAACGAGGACAACCTGGACTTCAGGCTACTTGAGGGGATCAAGGAGTAAGTGGATTGGATTGCGTTCTTGTCCCAACACCAAGACTTTTTTTATTTAATTGTGTTTACGAGGCTAATAATTCTATAACCAATTAACTATATATTTCAACGTCTGCATGTGAGCATTCACTAATTAGCAGTGAATACAATGCGGTGTCTATATGAAAATCCTCAACTCCATAGGAGCTTGTATTTTTCAATACGGAGAATCGGATTATGGATTCTTTCAAAATCTGCAGTTCCCTATCTCATTGGGTTTGTTTTGCATTACTTTGGTCCAGGTTGCCTGTGAGTGCCGTGTCGGTACTGACGAGCGGTCGGCTGCGGGAGAAGCTGCTGCAGTCGCTCTTCCTGGACCAGACGTACTGGGAAAGTCAAGGCGGGCGGTCCGGCGTCGACGAGCTCATTGACGTCATTGAGCGTCGGGCCCAGGTTCTCCTTACGTACGCTAACGCTCACGGCGTCCATGCGGTCGACATGAGCGAGTGATGGCGAACAAGATGGCGCCTCCCATCATCTACAAAACAAAACCTGAGCTGCATTCACAATCCTTCACTCATTCCTTACCCCTGACTGTCTGTAAAACTACAAACACAAAATTTGAACTGCATTTTAGATTAAAACCTCGTAAAGACAAGATTTGTGACACAATTCCAGTATTTCCATAAGCACTTGTTTTCAACGAAACTTTTTGTTTTATTTTTGTACTTCATTTGTAATTGCTCAAGTGACGATCAATAAAAAAAATTACACGCAGACTTATTAATAACAACAAAGGTAAAAATGACACTATGTCTCAGGGTGCTCCGAAAATCTATCGAGATAGTGAAAGCCGAGTCTGAGTGAAGCGTCCTTTGCTGTTGTGTGCTCTGGGAGTCCGAAGGGGCTTTGCGGGTTATTTTCTAGCGTCGGAACGGTCATTCATGCGGTTGTTATTTTAACCTCTCTGCACCCGCATTAGTGCGCCAGCGGAGTCCCAGCTCTTAGTACATGTTTGTCTTACAAAAGACCCCATCGAATTCCCATACCGCTTCCTACATAACAGTGATTACTGTACGTCTGTATGTGGATCCACGCTTGCTCCAATATGAGACCTCTCTCAATGTCATGTGGAAATTCGATTATTTATTCTGTCAGGACATTCAATCTCTAAAAATAAGAATGCTAAACTGCGATGATTTATACACATTTCATTTAAAGTGTACCCCCGCAGTTTCCACATTTGAGATCTTGATGAGCAATAAAATTTGGTTAATATATGGTGTCCTCATTTTTGAGTCTTGTATTTGCCAGATGACCTTATAATAAGCTGCCTTAGGAGGAAAGAAAGGAAGAAAGCCCATCAGAAAGCTCATTATGCCACCTGCATCCTCATTCGACATGAGGTGTCCCCGGCATCACTCCGGCTAGTAGAAAACACCCGATTCTAAAGAATCAGTCATTCCTGCAATTTTGCAGCATCAATACTGACGGAGGCGTCAGCAAACTGTCATTGAAAAGCCGGCGTGTGAGGAGGGGGAAAAAAAAAAGTCCACTGCCCACCAGGGAGCCCGCAAGCAACCGCCGCCTGCTTGGACATGAGATCTCCTCAGCATTCGGTTGTAAGACAACATCAGCCCTACATATGTAATAAACCCAAGGTGATATGCCACATTCAACATCCAGGATCTAAATAATAAATAAGTCAGAGTCCATCGACAAACAGACGTCCAAGGAATAAAGAATAAATAATCAGAGTCCAAGTTGAGCGTGGCATCTCGACTGGGATTTATTTTTTTAGCATGCGGGGCTGATCATGCGCCAGTGGCGAGAAAAACTCAGATTTGATAGATTCTGTTTACTAGCCACGTGATTGCCGTGGACATCTCATGCTGAATGAGGAAGCAGGCGGCGGACTTGCTCACGGACTGGCTGGCAATGGACTCTTACTTGCTTTTCTTGAATGGCAGCTTATAAAGGTCACCTAATGATTAAAAAAAAAATCCATCTATAGGGGAGTGATCTGGCATATAAGGCAATGACAAGTTGTAGATGAAAGAGACTATCACATGACATCTTGTGTTCCCAACATGGTGAAACCATGGGGAGTAGGCAAGACAACAAAAAAATGGGAACACCAGATAAGTATCAAACTTTACAACTTTACTTTCTTACCCCTACAGGACAGACAGATGAAATGATTGGCCATAATTTGAAAGTTGGGTCTTGTCGAACTGTCCTTGGTACTTTGTCATTACAGCTGATGGTGGCCGCAAATGAATACGTAGGTGACAAGCCAAGCTCCAGACTGAGCTTGCTAGCTTTATAACTGAGAACAATGGTGGGCATATCTCTTGTAATTGAGTTACTTGTAGATGAGGTTAAGACAAATAAAATGTAAAAAAAAAAATAATAATAAAAGAAACAACATAAAATGTGTCTGTAAAATAATGTAAAAAATAATTTATTTGAATTATAAAATAATTGCCAGTTCTCATGTCTCATTGTTGTTATTAATACCTTTTATTATGATTCATAAATTTCTTTTACTACTATTTCTCTTTTGTTACTTACAGTAAATCAGCCAATTATTTATAATCAATTAAAAAATGTTAGCTATGCTGTATATGTAAACGGTTGCATCATGCTAATATTCTTTCTGTTATTTATAATTAACAAACGAAGTTAACATTTTTTGAGTGAAGACGGAAAACATGCAAAAACGCACATGCATATTGTCTGTTATTTATCAATTTTTACATATGGCACTTGTCTCTTGTACGCTGCTGCGACAAGTAAATCTTCCCGCTGTGGGATAAATAAAGTTCTATCATCATCATTCATTGAAGAATATAAATTATGCATTTGTGCGCGTTTTAGTGCAATTAGCTGTTTGTCTTTATGTTACCTTTGATTGATTGACAACTAGTCTTGCAACAACCCTAATGAGGACAAGTGCTAGAGGAATTGAGCAAATGAGAAAAAGGCGGAGTGGGCCCTTTCTATAAACTTGAATTCATATTGTATATCATATACACCATTGCAGATAAATGAAACCAACTGAATCCTCAGTGACAGATTGATCAGAAGGCTTGCTATAAAAAAGGCGCCTGAAGCTGGAAAAGTTGCAATCCAGCCGCTTGGGACTTTTGCTTTATACATTTTTCGGGAATGTTGAAAAGTATTTCAGGATTTGCCTTTGGGCGGTGAGCCAATGTCTGAAGTTTGACATTAATTTGTCTTCGCCTCAACATGTTCACTTTTTTTTCTCTCTCTCTCTGCATGACCCACTTGTCTTTATCGTGGCATTGCCCCGCTCACTGCATTATTGATTGTCAAACCCAATCTAGCACGATTCAACAAGCATGGTGAAGTATTTGGTACGCCGTTGATCCTTTGAATCAACTCCGTTTGAAGGTGAGCAAACGAAGCTAAAATAACAGCAGGTTTAGCAAAATGTCACGTCCACGGATCATATCATGATCCCATGATCCTCCAAGGAATGCGCCCGCCTTACCTTTGTCATCAAATATCACTGCAATCACTGTTTTTGTTTCAGATGATAAGGTGAGCATGAAGGGATAGTAGGAATTCATCCATGCAGACATATGTCAATGACGTCATTATGAGACGTCTCCGGGGTTTTTTTTTTGCTGGCGAAAGCTATACAGTGATCCCTTGCTACTTTGCGTTTCGTTTATCGCGGCTTCACTACATCGCGGATTTTTTTTTCTCGCAAATTAAAAAAAACATTTAAAAGTCAAAATAAAACTTCTAAATTGAGGAAACATGTGTCTAACCAATGTAGTATTGCTCCAAATGTTTACATTCCTTTAGAAGTCCGTTTTCGCGTGTTAGCACGATCGCGAATTAGCATCTTTCCGCTAACTCGTCAGACTGCCCTGTACTTGTTGCTGGTGACTGTACTTCGCGGATTTCACTTATCGCGGGTGGTTTTTGGAACCAATTATCCGCGATAAACGTGGGATTACTGTACATACTTTATTTTCAAAGTACGTTCTGTGGAGCCTCAGACCAAAGCAATAAAATGAGTTTCATTGCAACATTGTAAAGCTTTTTTTTCTTCATTTGATGGGTTGTCAAACACATTGTGCAGGTGCCTTAAAAATGATTTTCATCAATACACAAACAGGGTACAATAAGCCTTTCAAGCTTTGATCCTTCCTTATTTGATTTGCTGGAAAAATGTGTGATTATCCCATCATCTCATCCCCCTGGAGCAACAAGTGTGTTTTCAGGTCACAGAACACATTTTTCCAGTAAATGTCACATGGGTAATACATGAGTTAATGGGACATGAGCAAATGAGCCCTCAGAGTCACAACATGATGGCTGCGTCTGAGCATGCCGACGTCTTAACAAGCCTGGTTTCACCTGTCTGTATGTGTCAGGAAAAACAATGTCCATATCTGGTGGGAAATTCCCCTGGCCACATATGGACAGTACAACTATGTATTGTTGGCGTGTACGTTGCCGCCAGTCATGATTGAAATTCCATGAGTCACTCAAGGGCAATCCAGGTCAAGGCGGAGGCAGTTGTCGGCCTATTTTTGAGTCGCTTTAATTCATTACATGTCAGGAGATGGTTTACTTGAGTAATTCCTGCCCGTTGAGTCCTGATAATGGTTGACCCTTAGAGCTTAAGATTTATCATCATGGTGGAAAAAAACAAAACAAAAAACCACACACACATTTTATTTATTTTTCGTTTGAAGATTAATGGAAACAATTTAGTCCAGCAGGGAGCTATGACATAATCGCAGCATGATGTAAAATGTCATTATCCAATAAAAAGTAGTTTGATTGCAGGAAAAAAATAAATAAATCAGCCTCTTACAAATACAATGTTCCGAAAAATTTCATGATCCTCTAAGATTGGAAAAACAAAAAACTTTTTTTTTCAGAGAAAAAAGTATGTCATAGGGTGATTAACAGTCAATGCATGAAACAATCAAATTTCTTCAAGTCCAGTTATATTTACCTTTTCGCCCCAAGAATAATACTTTTTTTCGAGAATGAAATAGGGGGATCTGAATCTACCATGAGTAGGCATTTTTCAAGACAGCCTTTTTTTTTTTTATTGAATACAACATTGTATAAATTGTACCAAAAAAATCCACAAAATAATGGGACCACAAACCCTGAACCAGCAATGCAGGGGGGTTTATTACAAGCAGCTGCACAGCACAGAGAAATGCTACAAAAAAAGAATATACAGTTTTGGGAATTGATCAAATTCTGTGGAACAAATATTCAAATTTCCATTTTGTAAGTTCTGAAAACAGTTGACAAACAAGCTATCACATGATGTATTTGCTGCTACAGTCTGTCCTAGCTGGCTCCCTAATCCTAACCACAAACTACCACTGTGCATAAAATTGCCCGCCTAAACCGATTTGAAATTGAAAAGTGACTGGACCACATTTGTTGGCAGGTAGTGCTGGAAAGAGCCACAAGCCCTCAAGTGTTCCTGTGTGGATGCTGCTTTTGAACAGTGATGGAATATATTGGAAGGATATCCTTCCACTCCCTAACCAGATTGGAATATGGAGGAACTTGACAGGAGGAATATTCCGGTGAATGTGAACTAGAATCTAGAAACAGGAAATGAGGGATTCCGGGCAAGGCCTCGGGGTGTGGCCTGCTCCCGAGTCCACTGTGAGTTGTGGAGCTGCATTGTATTGGACTTACTGATGTTCCTAATGTTTGGCCCATCTGGCCAAAACTATTAGGAACACTTTTCAAATCATGTAAAGTAGATGAATAAAAGGTTTCAATTATGCTTCTTTTATTAATTCTGCTTATTTACCTTAAGATATTAGTGGATTGATTTCTTAAATATCATTACGTAAAAATATTAAAATAAACTACAATACAGACATCACTTTCCTGCTTTAACCTCAGAGGTAAAAAAAAAACTATTTTTCATTTTAACAATTCCTTAATTAATTTTCATGAAATTAAGAATATCTATAGTTTCAGATTTAGTTTTTCCTGCTTTACTGCGACAGATGCAGTTCATAATCATAGAAACAGCAGTGACGTCACTGTATGAAAATACTGTATACGCTTTGGAGCCATTTTGGAAGTAGTGCTCTGCTGCCCTCGAGAGGCCAAACGAGATAGCACATGTTGAATAGTGCTTTTCACTCGCTGCTGAGGACTGCTTTAATAGCATCCATCCATTATTCGACCTCATTTTACCCACAGCCACGCCGAGGACGTATTTTCATATCTGGGGCATTCTATGATAGGCTACATCGAGCAAGTTATTAGCAAGTGATAGCAACCAAATTATCCCAATCCAAAATAACTCGAATTGATAGTGTCAGAGTCAGTTTCTTAGCAACATAAAAATGTGCTGGCATGTCCAGTAGTAATAGTAGTAGAACCATATGATACCATATTAGAAATACAGATAAAAATGATTTCGTCATTGAGTGTGGGCGAAGCATAGCATCCAACAAATGAAACACAAAACTCTTCAGAACTCCGATCGCCTTCATACTCAACTCAATCAAGTCACAAAGAATTCTTCATGCTTGTCTCCTGTAGTCCCTTCAAAAACGACTTGTGATGAAAATTGCATGCTGGACCCCCCTGGCAGCGTCCCCATCACCCTGAAATATTGCGGCCTCCTTGTGTCGAGCTGCCTATTTCTCTGTCTCGCCTCTGACTGCATATTTCTGGAGAATGTCAAGTTGCAGACAGTAGAAACTTTACTTTTAGATCAGGGGTGTCAAACTCATTTTTTTCGCGGGCCGCATTGTAGTCATAGCTTCTTTTGGAGGGCCATTATGACTGTCAACCCAAATAAATGTATGAGCACCTCATAATATATACAGTAAAAGCTACAAAACAAACTGAAAAATAACTCGTTTTCAAATCAGACGAGTAAAAACTGGTCAAATATATAAAAAAAAAAGATATTAAAAGTGAAGACAATTTGCAATTCTAGTAATGACACACGAATTTGATGCACAATTTGTCTTCGCGGGCGACACAAAATGATGTGGCGGGCCGTATCTGGCCCCCGGGCCTTGAGTTTGACACTTGTGTTTTAGATAGATTTAGAGCACTAGATTCAAGTCAAGTCAAGTCAAGTTTATCTGTATAGCCTTAAATCACAAGCAGTCTCAAAGGGCTTCACATAGACAAAAATTGACAATTATTCTCAAAGCTCCCAAAGGTTCTCTTCATTGTGCATATAAATTTTAGGACAAACCGCTCACTTTTCTGGGCTACCTTTCACAACACTACTGACTCAGAAGCGGCCTGGATTTTTCAAGCCATTTTCGGGTTGTGTCCTGAAAATGAAAATAAAAGCCCCGCCCACATCAGTTTTGCAAATCAACAAGAAGGTGTGTGGACTCGATTATCATAAAAGGGTGGAAATTGGGTGCTTATGTCTCTCATTACGGGACGAATGATCAAATCTAAAGGTCCATTACCCAAAACCAAAGTGGAATTCTGCCATTTTGGTTCAAATAATTCAAAATGGCCCAATTTCTATGAGGTGTCATACTGATAAATCGTCCGTCACCATGTGGCATCTGTCTTTTGATGTCAGTGCAGTAGCAAAAACAAAAAACGAATAATAATCCCTACAAAATGACTCTTTGGCTAGGGGGGGGAAATTATGTGCCATGTCAGTAACAACAGCTGTTAAAGCAATAAATATCACCAAGTCTAAACTAGCAAAAAAAAACAACTGGGGAAACAGCAATGAAAGTAAACAACAACGGGGTGAAATAGGGCCTGTGAGAGCTAGAATTGATTTTTCTTTGAAACTATTTATTTTTACTTTATCATGGAGCGACAGTAGAGAGCACTAATGAGCATCTAAACAGGAGATTGTGACAAAGTAGGCCACTAGGTTGCGCTGTTGTATTCCAATTTGTGAAAAAAGGAGTGTAATTCATTGAAAGAGGGGGAGGTGGACTCCAGCTGACAAAGCAGTGGCTGCATGAGGAAAATGACAGCGTGCAAGCATCATGTTATTTACATGCAAAAGAGTGATTCAGCATTTTTTTTTTTAAATGCCATGTTAATCATCAGGCTCTCCAGTCAGGACATGATGCATTCATTAATGACACTTGTTAAAATCAGTACTTAAAGGGTGAGAGCAAATCTGAATAAGATTTAAAGCAGCAATGATTAATCTTTGAAATGATTATCGGACTTTATTATGGATCTAAAGTACTCGCATGAGTAAACAATTTCATTTTGCTAAGTAAAACTGGCTTTAGGGGCAGAATTTCCTTTTAAGTAACCCTGGAAACAACCAAAATGACACAAAAAAATTGCTGCTTTCAACCAAAATGACCTTTTGTGGCTTTTGGGGAATGGGTCTTTGAGACTTTTTAGTGGCTCTCCTCATGATAGATACCAACCAAATTTCTGCCAAGTGAAACTGGTGTCAGAAGCTGATTTTTTTTTCTTTCCAGGGCATATTACTGAGTAAATATTGGATATAGTCATGCTTGAGACTCTTAGAATACATTTTCACCAGGACAATCTACAATTCGAAAATTCAGCCCCTAAAGTCGGGTTTAAAGTAGTTGATGTCCCTGAATGGCAGTTACAAACCAAAATGGGTCCTTGAGACTTTTCCATGCAACTTGATAGACATTCCCATTGACATGCAATTCATGTCGATAATTCTGGTTCAGAGTGGATTTTCTTTTCTCACTTCCTCGGAGGCGATTGCAAATGAATTCAGAGCGTTAATGCAGATGGATGAGTCACTTGCTTCGTCATGTAAAAGTATTGGGCAAGATTTATAATGGGGATGATATTTCTCAGTCGGATTCAAAATGATTTCCAAGGCTACGCGCACACACACACACACGCACGCACGCACGCACACACACACACACACACACACACACACACACACACACACACACACACACACACACACACACACACACACACACACACACACACACACACACACACATTTAATGATACGGTCTTGCACAGAGCGGGGAATGTGGGAGATGAAGGAAATCAATGTGTCCTGCAATGCGACTTCAAACTTTGCCACCTGATGAGATCCTCTAGAAGAGCTGTTTTAAAAAAAAGTCAGTCTTTGTGAAGATAATTATGTATGAAAATGTATGTCTGCTTAGATTGGGTCATAGGTGCCACATGATTTGACGGGAAAATTTACCTCAAAACCAGTTTCACTCAGCAACATGAAATCATCAGTCGAGGCTGAAGGAGCCATGCCTCCAAAGACACAAGAAGTCAAAGTGGCCTTTGTGTGGTTCATTTGGTGATTTCCAGGGTTCCTTCAAAAGCAATGTAAACCCCATTATTTGACTATTTATATTATTTCAAAGTCATGTGGATCAATTTTTGCCCATGCTAACAAATTAGAATCACGTACACAAGACAGATGGACAACGCTTTTTTTTTTTTTCTTCGAGTGTAGGTTGGGCACGGCGGCAAAGTTTGATGACTCACCCATAAAGCACAAACTTCAATTAACTCAAGTCCACAAGGTCAGAGCCTGACCAAAATGATGGCTGCCATCCCATAATAATATCTTCCCCAAACACCTCCCTGCCCATGCTGCAAACATGGACACAAGCCAGAATTCAGAGGTGAACGAAAGCACGGAGTCGAGTGGTGGTCTCTCGAGACGATAAGCTGATACAATCAACTCTGCCTGTCAAGCTCAACTGTCGCACACACAAAGCGCATGTACACAGACGCACACACATGCAGACACACTCACACACAAACTCACTACCTGCAGGCCTTACCCGTCCGTGCATTTGACTAAATAACGTTAAAAAAATCACTTGTCGCTGGCGAGGCATAGCTCTCAATCAGACAAACCCGGTGAAAGATTGAAGAAATCACACCAGATATACAATTTCAACATTTAAAACAAATAAATGAACAAACAAACAAGCAAACCGATAAACAAGCAAAACTAATGATTTAATAAATATATTTAAATATTCTAATTGAAATTACTCTTAAAAAGTATTTTGGATTAAAAAAGAAACCTCATGAGGAAAAGTGATACAGTTGATAGCTAATGGATGGATGAACACAGCACGTAAATATGTTGACAATTAATTTTAATAGTAGATTTTTAAAAAAAAATATTAAAATGAAAATAAGCTTTGTTTTTAAATTATATTGGAATAGTTTTATGGCCCTATTTTTTTAAATCTTTCTCAGAACCCTTCAGAACATTAAAAAATATTGAATTTAAAATCAATGTTTTGGTCTTAAATTTAAAACAAATTTAAAATAGATCATGACGAAAAGAGAAAAAAAAAAGTATACATTGTAAATTGTCTTTTTAATGAAGTATTTCGACAAAAGTTAAAAAAAATTCAAATCAAAAAATTGTTTCACTTAAATTCTATTTGAAAATCAAAATTTTAAATAGTGTTTTGTGATAATGTAAAATGCTTACACACAAATTACATCAACATTTGTAGCTTTTTCATTTTTTTGTTTTGCTGCAGTCAAAAGAAGCATTAATGAATAATTGTTACATTGAGAGTAGGGTTTTCAAAATACTGCCTGTATAGTGAATTAGTTTTAGAAGTGACATTAAACTTTGGGCCAGATTCTTTCTATTTTTTGTGGTTTAAAAGAATGCATTTTGACTTCTACAAAAATGTTTTAACCTGCCCATGGATGAGTATGTTTATCAACATTGTCTGTGGTCGGTATCCTCGATGGTGTAATTCTCCTAGAAGTTGGCTAAACACATGACTCACGACTGAAAAAATGTTTTGCGCAGTGTGGGTGTGGGCCGATTATATGCTGGAATCAGTGTGTCATAGCCCACCCGGTGCATTCTTGACGGGAAAGTCGAGCTTGATTTTTGCTTTTTCTCATGTGTTCACGCCTCCTTTGTGTTTTAATGAAACACAAACATACACTGGAACCCTTTGGTGTTTTTAAACCGTGTGACAAATGTTGACTCTTCCTGAAATTAATGACATTAAAAAATAATAATAATTTTATACACTCAACACAAGTGTGTAATTGTTAGTCTTTACAGCATCTATACAGAAACAACAATGTAACATTTTGAAAGAAAAGATTAACATTTCAGGCTTTGCCTTTTTTACATCGGCGAGCGAGCTAAAGTGACACCGGACAGTCGGAGGTGCTAGGTTGTGCCGTTGGATTGAATCTGAATTGGCAAAGTGCTTTTGTATCTTCTTGATCCGACAAAGAACAAAGCGTAATCGCTCGAATGCACATTTTGCCACCCGCCACTTTTTCAAATGTCAGTTTGGATCAGCACCTTTGCTCGCCACCTAAGCCTGTCCGCCGGGCCAAAACGCACCCGTGTGACATTTGGGTGTCCTCCTCTGCCGGATAAATAAAGCTGCTGTTTTCACGTCACTTGATCAGAGGCTCGGAACGTTTTCTCAGTATTAGATGAGGTGAGGTACTGCACGGTTAAATGAGATGAGCTAAACGAGAGGAGCCACTGCCAAATAAGCTAAATTAGAACTAGAGCTAAATAAGTCGAATTTTTAAATGCAGTAGATGGGGGTTAGCCGAGTGTGAAGTTAGCCAGCTGCTGTGAAATGGTTTTTCCATCAAAAGGCCGCTTCTTAAAAACCTACTTTGAAACCCTAACTCTGGCTTGAAACCCTACCTTGAAACCATAACCCTGTCTTAAAACCCTAAAGTTAAACCCTAAGCTTAATTTTACTCAACAGAAAACCCTGCTTCCAAACCGTAACATATGTGAAATCATTCCAGGCATCCCTTCCATCTCTCAATCGTTATACTGGTGAGGGCTCATGTTTTAAGTGTGCGTTGATCTCAGTGAACAGGAAATTATGACTGATAGTGATTTTGTTTCGAGGTGCAACGATTATTAATCAAACAACAAATCGACTTTTGTGTTAAGTGATAATTGTTGATAATCAATCATATTGAGACTTTAATTTAAAATAGTCCCAATCCTTGGGATCACAGCCTCTCGACAGTATATATTCTCAGATTTCTATAGACTTTTTGTTGAATCAAAATAAAGCATTTTCAAAAATCCAATTTTACTTTGCCGAACAATGGCCAACATTTTTGCTAATTTTCGGGGACATTACGATGCAAACTAGTAACTGAATCTTACTTCATTTATCTTTGTGCATTTTCTGCATGGTCAATTTGAAATACTAAAAAAAAAATAATCATCTCCTGATTTTAATACTGGGCTAGAAATTAAAAAATGTTAACCCGATTGACAAAATAATCAACAGATTAATTGATTATTGAAAAAAAAATCGTTAGTACTTTTGTCTTAATAGTAGACTTTCTGGAATATTTGTTCCTGGTTCAGGACGGCAGTGGTGAAGAATTTGGTGGTTTTGAGTTGGACCACTTTGAAATGTCTGGTTCTCATCCATCGCACTTTGCTCCTCCATGAAGCGTGCCGCAAATCGGGTTTTCAACTTGATATACTTTGCATCCTTAGACTTAAGTTTTGAGGGATTTGAGGGCGGAGAGAGGTTTATTTTGGAAGCAGTTTCTTTGGCTTGATTGGCGTGGTTGTCTTCATCTCCTGTTTTTAGTCTTTTGGGGGGATTAAATGTGGCATCGTGGGACTTCTTGTGGACTCTTGTACTGGAGTTTCTCTTCTTCTGGTTTCTTTTTGTAGAAGTTCTTTGAAAGGTTGTAGAAGATTTTCTTTTGCTAGCATGAGATGTTTCCCTTTCGCAGTAGGACATCAACTCATAGCATGACTTTGCCCTACAAGACAAAGGCGTACTTATGTTACAGGCTGGAAACCATCATTTGAAAGCATAACCTATGCTTCAAAATGTATAATCCAGCCTCGACAGCAGTATTTGAACCCTCATTCCATTCGGCTACCAACGTACTCCTGGCTGGCATCACGATGAGGCTTCAAGTGGCTCATGGTGACGAACTGATGTGCCAGGACCTGACGTGGAGTCAGTCGCTGGGACGCGTTGAGGTGGAGCATTCCCTTGAGCACGTCCACAAACATTTGCTTGTCGTCTGCGTGCACATCTTTGTCAGCTGGGTACTTGGTGTCAAAAACCCAAGGCTGAAGCTGAAAGAAGCCAAAAAACAATCGCACGATTATTGGTAGTTTTTCTCCCTTCGTCCAGGTGCTGGAGGTTTATCGCGCAGTACTGGCGAGATCTTTGATTTTTATGACATACTTGCTGAAGGTGATTGAGGGAAGTCATCTTAATCTTTCGGGTGTCTCGTGCTACGAATCCTGTCTCTTGTTGGTAATATTCTGGAGTCTAGGAAGACATTTTTGTGGTTAGCCTTAACGTTTTCTTTAGCTTCTGACCTCCAAAATTCAAATGAAGTTGCCTTCAGTCTCCAAGAACTGGTTTTGTTGTCCCTAAGGAAAAAGTCCCCAGTCTTCTCTCCAGAAACCAGGATGGTCTCTGGAAACGGACCTTGAGTCTCCATAATGTACCGTATCTGAAGGCACAACACGGAGACCAAGATTAAGAACAATTTCCTTGGTCTTGCTTTAGTGGGAAATATAATCTGAACATTTACAGTTTCATATTCCCTTCTGCCTGGGTACATGTGAGTGCCGATGTAGAGGAAAGCCGCCACGCAGCCGACAGACCACATGTCCGTGGCCTCGTTGTATGGAGCCCCCAGTAAGATCTCTGGAGACCTGTGAGGGGATGAATGCTCAATGAAATTCATCAAAATTCATTACCTCCAGATTTTATGGTCGCACTAGCCATCATCCAGTCTATCCTCTGCACCTCCATCACTGTCTGGTTTGGATCGACCACCAAACAAGACAAGCACAGTCTCCAACGGACAATCAGGTCTGCGGAAAAGATAATAGGGACCAACATCCCATCTATCCAAGACTTGTACCTGTCCAGGACCAGGAAACGTGCAAGTAACATCTCCGCAGACCCTTCTCACCCAGGTCACGGTCAAACTACTCCCCTCCGGACGGCGTTACAGTACGCCAAAACCAGCAGACACAGACACAGCTTCATCCCCCAGGCTGTCGCTCTGATGAGACTCAGAGACATCACTGTGCAATAACATCCAGCTCTCGCCAATTAAATGTTGTTAGTTGCCTGAATGTTGTCAGTCACTTAAATGTCGTACAGAGGTTGAGATCAACCGGAGTCAAATTCCCTCTTTGGCATGCACAAACTTGGTCAATAAAACTGATTCTGATTCTGATGGTGGCCCTTTGCGTGGATTGGAATAAGCAAATGAAAACCCTAACTTACTGCCAACATTTAAAGTGATTTTTCTAAAGAAGCCCAAAGTAAGTCAGAAACATCAAACCAGTACTCAACCAAGGCAAGATTCCCCTTTTGTTCTTAAACAAGATAGAGACGGCCGATCCGCAATCAGGTTTTCCAGGTTCTTACCGGTATTTGTGACTCTGACCGTTGGAGTTGGCTTTGGTTGCCGACGCGCCTTGGGCCAAGCCGAGGTCGCTGATTTTGATTCTGAACGGTTGCCGCTGGTGATCGATCAGCATGACATTGTCCGTCCTGATGTCAGCATGAATAATATGAGCGCGCTTCAAGTGGTCCAGTGCGCTGGCCAGCTGCAAGGTGAGAAGGAACAGTTTGTCAATAGTCTTTCTATCCTATCCAATTACCCAACATACCTGATGGAGCACCGGTCGAATCTCTTTCACTTGAAGATGTTTGAATTGTCGTTCCCTCATGAGGTCATAAAGACTCTTGTCAAGGTAGTCAAATTCTAGACAAATGTGCCCCATGTCGCTGAAGACGCGTTTCCACAGAACCAGATGTCTTTTAGAGTTGTGCATCATTTTTACTTTCTGCAGCGTGTCAATCTGCAGAATGGACATGAATCAAATGGAAAGTGTAGCATGGTGAAAACAACTTGCAACATCTTTTTTGTTGCGTGGGCGTTCTAATAAAACCGGTTTCTTTTTTTCGTTTTATGCATTACAGGTGGTTCTTCTGGTAGGAATCTCAAAAACAAACTGAATCTGACTCTACCTCAATCTTGGCTTGTTCTGCAAAGCTGCCTTGATTTCTAATCATCTTCACCGCCACCGTCTTGTGGCTGTCCATCTTGCGGCATTTGGCCACTTTCCCGAAGTTACCGCTGCTGAGCAACGATAGCACCTTGTAGCTGGTGGACGCCGAGTACAGCCGGGCACCGGGGACCAAGCGGTCGCCAAATATGCCGTAAGAGTCCATTTCTGCTGCTTTACCTGCGCACTTGTCTCAGTAGCTTATTCGTAAATGAAGAGATGCAACAAAAACGTGCGGCGGTGGTGAATACCTTTGAGGGTGCCATGATGCTGCGTGACATCACAATCACATAAGCGCACAGGTCATGGAATAGGTCATTTGACTGCGATGATGTCTACAAGCGGCATCATCTTGAAAGCTGTAGAGAACAAGTGGTGCAGAAAACCCATCAAGTGTCGTAAGGAATCGCTTTCACGATTACCTCGCTCACACGCTCCTGAAAAGCTCTTAAATAGTTCTGTACGGATGTGAAACTTTCTCACACAGAACTGAAATCCTCTCACACATCATCCAAAAATATGCTCATATAAGAATTATTATTGATCAAAATTCGGCCCGGGAATATTCGTCACGCGCAGAAAAGGATTTGTTGATGGGGGAGACGATGTGCAATCTTACGACAATAATGTCACAACAATGAACTAATAAAGTCGTATTTTTACAAGTATATTCTTTAGTTTTTGTGTCTATATCATAATGTTCTTGGAAAAATAACTTTTGTTGAACAGAAATATCTTATTTACGCTTGGGGTTTAATTCACATCTAGCAGATTTTGAGCTTGTCTTAAACGTTTTGATCATACTTTAGGCAATATCCCGAGTCTTTGACGAACATTATGCACCAAAACATGCCGTCTAATGCTCAGATTGTCAGTATTCTGCAGTATCCTTGCAGTTCCTTTGAAGGGAGATTTTAGCAAAAAAAAAAAGAAAAGAAAGAAAAGCTGACTGCATTATTTATTCTGATATTCTTGGCAAGAGAGTGATGCAAAGAGCTTTATGCCTCCCTGCTGTACTTATCAATTAATGTATTTAAATCTACAACTTGAGACGTTTTAAGGTTTGAATATCAGCCCCAGAGGAAGAAGTGTCTCAATCACAACTATTCCATGCAATGGGTAGAAAAAGTCTACACACCCCTGTTTTCTTGAGCTGTAACTCGGGCAACTGGGCTTAGTCAAGGTGGAAGGAATTATGACCAGTTCAAAATAGCAGTCAGATTTACAGCAAACAAACAAACAACTGTAGTATAGCTCATTTTTATTTGGGGTAAATCACGTTTTGAAAAGCTTGATGATTGACCCAATTAAACCGGGCATGACACAGCTCAATGTCCAAATGGAATCCTGGAATGTCCCTAATGGGGCCTCCTGCTTTCAGCATTGTTGATCCCAAGCATATTTTCTTTTATTAATGTCAATTATTTAACAAAGCAGTCTTTGCTTATTCACGATTCGTGTTCGTCCTTGCCTGGGTGTCAACTGGAGGTGCGGACATTGAGTGTGTCCCTCTCAAACAAACACGAGCCGAATAAAAGCAAACGCCTGGCCGGGTTTGGTGCACGGTGTTTGCGGACGCGACCATTTTGAACGCCTGATTAGCTTTGATGCACACATTGTTTGTCTACAATTGAGTGCCCCAGAAGGCAACCTGGCATATTTGCTTACTATGGCCTGAATACATTCAAAGTGTGTGTGTGTATATGTGTGTGAATGTATTCGTATACATATAAACTTTACTGGTTTTATTATTATTATTTTTTTTAAATAACATTGTTTTTTTGTAATTTGAAACTTTAGAAACCAGAGGCTTCAAATATGCTTTAATAACTTCCCTTTCTTCCCAACCCTCTAAATATTTCACATCACAATTTATTTTTAATCTGCTGTCTGTCTGCAAATCAGAGTGATTCAGTTCCATATTGCGGCTTCTCCTGCTTTTTTAATGACCACCATGACCACCATGTGGAAACTAAACAGGGATATTTGACATGAATAATTGTTCACATGTACACAGAGTAAAACTCAATGTTCGTTTTTTTTTTTCTTGCTTTCGTTTTGATTGGGTCACGATTGTTTCTGAGCTCGTAGTTAGCCTCAAGGGGCGAGATGCCGTAGATATTTAAAAGGAGACATCCTCTGCATGTTTTATTTATAGTGGCTACGTATATAAAGTTTATACACGCTTCAAAATATCAACTTTTTGTGAGATAAATTCATAAGAGCAAGTTAAATAATTTTAAAATGATACAACATGAGGACATATTGTTGCATAAGTGTAGACACCTTCATAACCAGGGATGTGACTGTGGTAAGAATAAATGAATGACATTCAAAGTCATGTTAAAAGGGAGTCAATATACTTCTGCTACCTTGGATTAACCCCAAATAAGATTCAGATATTCAATCCAGTGGGCTTTCCCTGGCATCTTTCTAAACAAATACATTTAAAAATCCATTTCGTTCTGTTATACCTCATCAAAATCATTATATTTGGGGAAAGCCCAAAATCTGACAAACACCGAAATTCCAGAAAAAAGAAAAACCAATTGCCATATAAATGACCACGATATGAACATCTCGGATTTTATTGCCATAGAACCCTGCAAATGACAAAAATGAAGTTTGCCCATCCCATTCCTTAGTGGCTTAATTGGCGTCCACAAAAGGAGAAACATTCCAAGCACGACAGCGTGTGAGCCAGTAAATATTTCAAGATTTCCCTCAGTAAAAAGTTAAATTATTAACACACATTATAACCACAATGGATATTTTTAGACAGGACCAAAAAGTTTGAAATATTAATATCATTCTCCAGAGCCGTCTGTCACGTAGTAAACAAAGAGACCTTTTAATTGAACGCAAAGCAGCGAATTTGCCGGCAATGCGGCGGCCACGTGATGACGGCAAAAACAGACTTGCATACCGACAAATTGTTCTGGGCTGCATGAGAAAAATCCTGATAGTTGCCATTTTGGGTCAAATTTGTAACGTTTCATTATTCTAATTTAATATAATGTGTATAATAGGAAATCAACCCAGGCACGGGGTGAACATGAATTGTAACAAGGATGTGCTAACAGCCGTGCTCCACCATATTTTTTCATGTCCTGATTAATTCACATTTTATTCATTTGATTTGATTGTCATCACCAGAGCCAGCAAAGGAGAGGAATTCAATTGTTGCAGCCGCTCTTCATTTAATAATTGATTAAAGCGTCGTCAACTTTGAGCGACTCCCTCGCACCTCTTTCTTGTCTTTCAGTCTTTTAAATGACTTCATATTGAGTAGCAGTGATACAGTATTCCGTCAGATATGAGCAGCTTATTCAACGCTTTGTGCACAATGTTAGGAGCTAGCCGAGGCGATTTTGGACGAATTACATTTTTGAGTCACGTCTCTCAAAACCCAGTTAAACCAACTAGGCCTTTTTCACAATACAGTGGACCCGGAAATACGGGAGAAAACCGGGCCGGAAGGCAAATGGTGAGTTTTTTTTTTTTCTGAACCACACCGCCATCAACATCAAGGCCTGAGTGCACCGCATGAGAATGTCCCCGATCAATAAATAATGAGCGCTGTGCTTAGCGCGGTGGAGCCGTGGAGCGTGCTGGGACGCTGCTGTTAAGGTGTGTTAGGTATCAAGCTGCCTGGCGATGTGCCGCTTGAATCATGAATGACACAGAGGAAGTTCAAACCAGGAACAAGAACACGAGAATGCTCCAGTCACAATTGAGTGTTTGGGGCTAAATTGGGAGAATTCACACTGGAAATTACAGACTTAGATAAAGATTGGATCACATGGTACAATTTCCATTGGTGTTACATTTACGTTTCACGCCAATTCATTCAAGTCAGGTCATTTCAAAGGGTGTGCATACTTTTTCTTGCAACTTTTCCGTACACACTTAAGTGCTGTGCCACAGTCTGCTCGAGCAGACACAATTTAAGGGCGAGGTGTCGAGATGAAAAATGGACTCTGGATATAAATGATCTATGTATCTCTGCAGACATGAAGGTGCTTGGACGTGGCTGCCATGTTTGGCAATGAGATTGGTGAAGGCAGATGGCACCTGGACGGGGAGCCCGATCCCATTTCCACCAGTTAACACCTCACATCTCTCATTTACACCATCAAGCTTTCATTAAGCTCCTTTCAGGAAGACGGAATATGATACATGGATGTTTTAGTTTTAGACAGTTTTTTGCAACACAGATGGCAACTGACTTGGACACGCCCACCCAACATCTGTTGCATCATTTGTCGCTCGCAATGCTGTTGACTAATTTGAAAATAACATCATTAAATTGGGCTCCAGCACAGTCACACCAAGGTGCGAAGTTTGATGGGCATGTCTATCATGAGTATACTTTCAACAATTTTTCAGTAAAATTAAGGTAAATTACTGGCAGCGGGGAGGCTGCTCATTTCCTTTTGTAATTGATTTTATTATTGTAATTGATTTGAACAGTATAGTGTTTTGGATTAGAGTATGTATTGTGTGTAGGCAGAGGATAGTGGCAATCTTGCATAAACCAGCAAACTACTCATTCAGCTCCACAAAATCAGTTTCACCTAGCAACATTTATGTGCGTCATCGCAACTGTGGGAACTGCTGCTTATAATTATTATTATAATTATCACCATTATTGATTGCATCCGTGACATTTCCGGAAGAAATGCCAGGCCTGGCGCAGGCGTCTGTCCGCGGGCAAAAGACAACACGACAACATCTCTCCATGCTCTGTTGTCATGGTGACGTACACTCGTTTCCGCTGCATTACATAATCTGCCTGCCAATGTTTTGTTCTCGCAGGCGACTTTCAAATGTATGCAATATCCCGATTTGATCCATCCTTTTCTCTAGCTGGAGGAAGCCGTTGCTATGACAACCCAGACTCGGGATAACCGTTTCCTAGCATCTGCCAACTTGAAGACTGCCGCAGAACCACGTTGTTGTGATCGGTATTTCCGAACAAAACAATCCAACCATGTAACCAAGCATAATCATCTGTTTGGTTTCAACCGGTATCAGCGTGGTTAGATCGTAACATGTGTGGAACGTCTTTTACAGAGAGATCTTCAACTTCACATCCCTGGTGTACTAGCTCTGATACTGCCTATAAAAAATTGATGGGTTGAGCCCATCCTACCATTTTGTGTTTAAAGGACTGAAAAAAGCACCCTCAGAATTTTCTTTGCTGCAACAGATAATAAAACTCACCTGACTCATTTCGTCATATTTTCTACAGGAAGGCTGCAGTTGAATAGATTCAGCCTGATTTTTGTTTTACACTTTCCTGCTCCGATCCTTCCTCAGAAGCTGCAAATTTGTTGACTTTGGTAAAAGACTTTGAGAGGCCATATAAAAGGGGTCTGCGATACAACTCTTGCATTGGATCTCGTCAGACTCCAGTAAACCTGCAGCGTCACAGTCCTGCTGGAGTTGACTGCTCATGCGGGAGCGGAGATTAATTTTGTTTAATCATCCCCGGCCGAGCTAACGGCTCATAAGGACTCTTGATTACATGAAAGTGCCCGTGGCTGACTGGTGGAATGACGATGATGGTGTCTCTCCTGGGGGAGCTAACATCAATAAGTCATTTCCACACCAAACACTTCTCAGTTCGAAATCAGGCACCGCTAGTGAATTCCCCTTGAGTCTTTGGCTTTTACTCAATAAAAACATTAGCACAATTCTCACAAAATTCAAGGAGGTCACGCATTACTTAGCGGAATCTTCAAAAGATTTGATTAAGTCTCACGTGATTTACCTGTTTCATGATTTAGAGGAAAATCTCACAAGATTTTAGAAAGTCTTGTGAGATTTCACAAAAATCTCAAGATTGGTCAAAGTCCCATGTGATAAAGCTTACAAAATTTGAGGAAGTCTTGTGTGATTTGAGAAAGTCTCATGCAATTTATTTAAAGTTTCACAAGAATTTAGGACGTCTCTACTAACATTTGGTGATGAAGGGAATCCTCACAAGATTTGAGGAGACCTCACATGATTTAACAGCGCTCAAGAGTTTTGGGTAAAATCCAAATGATATTCCTGAAAATCTCACAAGATTTAAGAAAATCTTGTATGATTTCAAAAGTCTTACAAGATTTGAGTATGTCTCATTTGAGTTGGTGAAATTTGCACATGTTCTGAGGAAGTCTTGATTTGACGAAGTCCCATGCAATTAAACGGAAAGCTTGCTAAGATTTCATTATAACACAAGACTGCGTTATTTTTCAGAAGTCTCATGCAATTTTGAGGGTGTATGATAAGATTGGATAAATTCTCATTTACGGAATCCTTGCAAGATTTGAGAAAGTCTCACCTGATTTTGAGAAAGCATCACAAGATTTGATATTTGAGTTCCTCTCAAAATTAGTCTTAGTAATTTACCATAAGTCTTGCGAGGGTTTGTACTTAGTCTTGCTATGCTGCTTCAAAAAGTGGATGGCTAACATGTTTTCTTTATACCTTATTTCAGATAAACATGTATTGTGCAAATTTAGAGGCGGTTTCCCGGAAAACGTTTGAACTCCAAAATATTTTTTGATTTGACCTTGTTGCATCACAAACGAGACCCAACAAGTCACAAGACATCAGCCATTTTTTTCAAATTTATTTAAGAAAGAGTCCCAAAAATAAACAAGTTAGCACACATTCCATAATACAAAATGTCAGTGAGAATAGCCTGAATTTACGCCATATGGAACTTAGAAGCGACTACAAGTATATGCGTGTTATCTATTGTCAGAATACAAAAACAACAGCCATAGTAATAATAATGATAATAATAAGACAGATAATTACCCCTTATGTATCATACACGGGGGCTCTTAACAGGTCATAAAAGCCATAAAGTGAGTCTTATGAATTTAGAAGTGCTTATTTTTAGAAAAACAACAAAACATTTTCTGACGTCTCCGTTAATTAATTAGCTTTGACACTATCATCAAAAGGGGGCTATGCTTTTTTTAAAAGTTCACCTTTTTATACAAAATATATGTTTATATGTATGTATATATATATATATATATATATATGTATACTGTATGTATGTGTATCTTTTTTCAGAAAATTTAAAACACCGTCACGACTTCTACGTTAAAATGTAAACGCTGTTGTGTGTGTGTGTTGTTTTTTTTGGGCAGTAACGAAAACAGAACAAAAGTCTTGTCACAACAGCGGCAAACGACATGCAGAAACCGCTGCTAGGTCGTCGGGTGGATGCAAAAATACAAACAAATACAACAAAAACAACCCCGAAAAAAAGGCTATTTATTTATCATTATTAGCAGTGTCATCACCACCGACTGTACATCTATAGTTTACAAAAAAGTCATTTACATTCACTGAAATGACAGTGAGTGATTATATTAAGACTCTATATTCATCATCTACTGGCACTAAGATTTGGCACCCTTCACTTATTTGGCATTTGGGCATTTTCCCCATGGTGAATACTGATGCCTCTTGAACGCCCTTTTCTACTGTTTTTTGTTTTTTTGTATGTGTGTTTTTTTTAATATATATATTTTGCATTCATGGCGTGTAAACAGGTTCACTTCCTCCTGAAAGCGCAACAAACGACCCTGGTCCTCGGCAGAAAAAAATACAAACAGCGGGCAGAAGAAAAGAAAATCACCGAAGTTTAGAAACATGAGTGAAAACGAAGATTCCAAAAGTGTCAAGCATTGACATATAGTTTGTATCGACACCAACTGTTAATGAATAAAATATACAGGAATTTAATTACATGATTACGGTTGTTGTTTCCTATTTTTTCTTTCATCTCCACACACATGTTTAAATCCAGCCGGCGAGTTTCTTTAAAAGCTATTTTGTGAAAATACATAAAAATAGTTTCTTGTTGTCTATTTTCTTGGGCTTTTCTTAAGAAAATCTTCAAAGGACTATTTCACATTTCTTAAAACGTGGATGTGCTTCCTGTTTGGGATGTGGCGGTGGCAACTGATTCACAAACACAAACACACGCATGCGCACACACAGTTCAGATGATTTGCGCGAAACGACTGTCAATCAATCCCTCGCTTTCACACATTTAGGAAGGGAAATAAAACTCCCAAGATATTCCAGGATTGCCTTTTTTTTTTTTTTTTTAACGTTGGGGGGTTAATAGCGACCAAGAACCAAGTCTTTGCAATCTCTGACGTTCCCATTCAAGAAAAAAAGTGCCAGAACAGCGAGAGCAGGAAGTGTCAGGGATGGGGGGAGGGGGGGGACAAACCTTTTGGAAGAAAAAAGAACAAAAGCGCTCTTTTTTTTCTTTACTTTTTGAAACCATGGTAAGGCACTCGGAAGTTGGTCTGGGATCAGGACAGGTCTGTCAGGCTGACGTTGAGGCCCATGTCGGGCCTGACGTACGGGACGGCGTGGACGGCCTTCGGAAACTCCGGAGTCATCACCCGACCATTCTCCCCAGTGCTCCCGGTGACTGAAAGTCTCGCTTTGTTTCTCATGGCGTCTCCGAAAGTCATCTGCGGGTTGGGGAAGAGGGCAAAGGGAAGGGGGACATTCCCACAAACGAGAAAGTTAAGCAAGTTGTCCCCCAAGTGCTCCACTGTGAAATATTAATATTTATATATGGATAAATATGTATGGAGATGAGAACTAAAGGGTGTGTGTGGAGGGGGCAACACGACGCGAGGATGAGCATGTGCTTATGGTATGGGGGCGAGCATTAATTTAGCATGAAAATGATTTTTTACTAGGAGAGGCATTGACAAGCGTGGCCATCAACAGTCATACATGAGCATGGTCTCAAGGGAACTTAAATGTAGACAGACAACGTTCGAAGCAGAGTCAGCGCCATCACCTCAAAGGCACAAAAAAAAAAGACAACTGAACAATTCCAACTCAATTTTTCACAAGTTGCACAATCGAGAATAATATTCATTTTCTGATGCTTTTTTTGGTTACTATTGTATCTAGGTAGCTACCTAGTTGGCGAGCTACCTGCCTACCAAGGTGGCTCCCAAAACTTCATGACAATCATAATCCAATTTAATTTAACTACAACAATACGATTCCCTTCAACAATGATATAATAATTCAAATTACGCTGCGATTCACTCCAATTGTGGCATGATACAATTTCACTCAACTAGAGTAATTTAAATTACAAGATTGTTCATTCCAATTACAACAAGCTTCAGGTACCTTTGATAACCTGACTTCACTCCCCTGTGTGATATTTGTCATAATTTGAACAAATATCTTTAACCATATTCCACCTTTTCCTAATAAAGTAACAATGTTTAACAAGATATTACCATGTTTTCTTTCTCGCTCGATAAAAGGACTGCTACATACACTGTATGTGCAAATCTCTTCTTGAAGATTTCACAAAATGAATTATGCATTTCCTCCATATAGTGAAAACCTTTCTGTATTTCTCATTAGAAATAGTCTCATTTCTCTGGCAATTGAAATGAATGTTTTTTCCCCTTTTCAGCGTGGCACTGACACTCCTTGTTCCAAAGATGATCATTATGCTTTAACAAAAAGAGAGTGTGTGTGTGTGGCTGGCATGTCTTTCTCTCAGTAAATCATAATACATACGATCCTTTGGCCAACCTCTTCATTCACTAACACTGAAGGATGGAACGGAGGATGGAGCCAAAAAAGCGTGCAGTTTGGGGGAATTTATGAAAACCTCGTGTCCCTACCCCCTAAATTTTTACACTTTCGATCCCATATACGTTGTAACCTTCCTTATAAGTTGCAAAATTCTGTGAATTCTGCGAGGAAGTTGGGTTAATATTCTGTGCATTCTTTGCCACCTTCATTCGGTTGGCCTCAGCTCGGGACTTGTAACAGAACTCGATCAAGGCCACCAGCATGGCCAAGCCGAGTCCTCCGACCAGAATGTAGAAGACCCCAGCCACGTTGCTCAGGCTGAGGGCGCTGGTCTTCTCCTGCGGGTGGGATGCACACGACACAGCAGTGAGAGAAGAAATGACAGCGTCAAAAAAAAAAAAAACATAATCCAAATGAAAGGACACAAAAACAACAGAACCACATACGAATGCACATTGAATCTTTCACTGTTTTGTTACAAGAACATCCAATAATCACAACAAAAAACAAGACAGAAACGTGATTGGTCACTTGGGGTAAGAATTAAAGCAGTAGTAGAATTGAGGGTTGAGGTTAGTCAAAATGGAATGCAGCAGCAGTCATCTACTTCACTGCTGGATTTACACCACATAGATCAAGAGACAATTCCGACAATGCAGATATTCGCGTTTTCCCGACACTAACTGGAAAGCCAAAATCCTGACTGCAATCCTAACCCAAATTCTTTAGGTATAGGACATTTCCCTCATCCTAACCCCAACACTACACAGGAATCCTAAACCCTCATTATTTTTGGAAGATTTAATTTTCCCTGCCTCTAATCCTAACATACAGTCTTCCGCGATATGTCATTATTCTAACCTGAACCGCAACAGCATGATTTGAGTCTTTTGGAAGATGTCAATTTCCAAGCTCCAATCCGAATGCTCACCCAAACCATATTTCTTTTGGAATGTGTCAGTTTTCTAACACCAACCCATCCTTAAATCAAAACAAGAGTAAAAGCCAAGCAGACAAATGGCAATTTTTACTAAGACCCAGATAGCGGCCGCTGAATTGGGTGTTGCTGTTGGTCACAGGTGCAAACGTGGTGGACGCCATTCGTATTCAAAAAAGATTGGCATTTTTGCTAGGTGCGGTTTGTGCTGTGATTTTCACAATCACTTTAGAGCGATGGAACCTCCAACATCGCATTGCAGAATGATGCGATGATCTTTGTTTCTGGGATTCCAAAAATATTCACTCTAAAGTGGAATTGGCCACTTGGACCTGCAGTGTAAATCCAGGCTAAGTGTCGTGCGTCTACGTATACAATTTGGGACACTG